>NW_006793838.1:236696-271334 GCF_000442215.2 Lipotes vexillifer
AATTTTTAAAAGGAACCAAAACATTCTGCTCAGTGGGGATGGAAACACACAGTGGGGTCCAGGTGGTTCAGGTGTTAAAACACTACAAGTAGGGGGCTTCCCTGGTGGCGCAGTGGTTGGGAGTCCGCCTGCCCATGCAGGGGACACGGGTTCATGCCCCGGTCCGGGAGGATCCCATATGCCGCGGAGTAACTAAACCCATGAGCCATGGCCGCTGAGCCTGCGCGTCCAGAGCCTGTGCTCCGCAATGGGACAGGCCACAACAGTGAGAGGCCCGCGTATCGCAAAATAAACAAAACAAAAAAAACAAAAAAAAATCACTACAAGTAGACTGGCAACAACAGAATCTCTGTTTTTGATATACCATGATGCTCCTCGGGAGTGCGCCTGCTGACAGCCAGTGACATGAATAGCCTAAAGGATATTCTGTGAAATAGCAGCATTTGTGGTTCCCACGGGTATCAGAGATCCCTGACCCTGACTCTCTAGCCCCCTTGATCTACACTAACACACACTAACAAACCATAGTGGCTAACAGCTGATAAATACTTGAGAAGAGGCGGAGAAGGGGGTCATGAAGCGAATCTCCACTGGGCATTTGCATCTTTGCTTGAGAATGGATTGGGTTTGCTGGTACCTAAGGATGAACTGCCATGAAACATGAATCACTGTTCTTCACCAAGTACCTGTGAGCCTTGTTCATGCTCAGATCTTTACATGCCAATGTAGAGACTTTGCAATCTAAAAAGGAATCTGATAGCTTGACATCTGTGCTCATCATTTAACACTTTCAGTCAGAGCAGGGAAAAGAAAAGAAAACAAAACAAAACAAGTGTATTTGAAGACAAACTGCATAACCAGGACTATCTCTGAGGACTAAATTGATTTATGATTCTGACACTCACATATCAGCCCAGATGTTTCTCAAGGTATAATAAAAATGGCAGGGTTTCTTGCAAACTGGTGTCTCCCATCTGGCCAAGAATGTGTGTGCCCACAAAGATGATCCATATTATTATGGGAATTATTAGGATGCAGTATCATCGGAAGGCAGTAGACCTAGATAGCTCTAATCTAGTCTCATCCCTTGCAGACAAAAGCACGGAATCCAATGGACTTCCATGCAATCCTCTGTCAAATGCATTAAGGAAATTACCTGTCAGAAACATCATGGCTGAGATGCTGTGATTAAACACAAACGTGGAAATGCTCGAGGGTACAGTGGAATCATTAGGGGAAAAAATTACACACAAACACCTCCTTCAATTTACTTTCCTTAGAATTAATTCTGTGGTCATAAATAGTTGAAATCTGCAGAGAGATATGTAACATGAAAGTTGTCAAGCACCCATTCTGGCGGAAGCTATGCCATGTATTTCCACACACTACCTCATAATATCCCATTGTTAGGTGGATGAAATGAGATCAACTCAATGGACATTCCTCCACTTACTGCACAATTCCACATGCATTACTTAGTCTAAGGTTCATTTTCCTTATCTGCAGTGTGGTGCATTAATATGCATAATAGGTGGTCATTGCAATGTTTCAAAGAAATAATGTCTATAAAGTTTCAAGCATACATTTAGGGCAACATAAGCACTCTTCTACTTAGTACTAAGTAACAATTATGAGGAAGCATTATTACTGTTGTTAATTAGTATCCCCTTAAACACACAGGCTTGGAAGTCAAGGATCTTGTTTAAGGTTTTGAGTTGATAAGCAGATATACAGAAATTTAGAATCAAGGTTGCTCTGTCTGTAAAAGCTCAAGCTCTGCCTACAGCTCCTCATTGCTCAAATTCTTAAAATAAATAAATAAATAAAAAAATAAAGTTTCACAAAGAGTTCATGCATGGGGGTTCATGTCTCTTTAAGTACACCCATGGGATCAAGACCTGTATATTCTGAACCCCCTGGGATTCTGAGTTATCATACTGTTGCTAACCCAGCAAGGATTGTTTTAAAGCCATTCTAGAGGTACCAAACTTAAATAACTTAGTTAATTTTTGACCATGAGACTGGGGCTGTGGGTAAGTAGAGGGAGGTAAAAACCTACACAGATGAACTGATGCCCTGTGTCACGCGGGGAGTTTGTGGATATATTGTAATCACCATCATCTCTCCCCAGGACTTCTGCTAAAACCTCATAGTTTACCCCCTCTGCTTCCCACTCTTCCCCTCTCTGGTCCACAAAATTCCTGTAAATTGTAAAGTGGATGATGTCCCCTCTCTCAGGCCGCTCCGAAGGCCTTCCATTGCTCTGAGAACAAAAGTCCAGCTCCTTACCATGAGTAAAGATTTCCTTGATCTATTTCTCCTCCACTCTCCCTTCTTCTCTCTCCCTTGTTCTTGGAGCTCATTCCAGCCACATGCTGCCCTTTTCCAGCTCTTCAAACACGCCACGCCCTTCCCTGGCAATGACCATGCACATGCCTTCACATCCTCAGGTTCCCCTCATAGATCTTGGCTTCATTTTCCCCACAAGGCTGCCTGCCACCCCTGGTCACCTGCACCACCCCTAGGCATTCCAGTTCTTACCATCCATTTCATTTTCTTAATGACACCATCACAACTGAAATTGTATCCTCTCTCTATTGGTTTACTTATTCTCTCTCTCTCTGAAACCACTCCCCAAATTAGAAGGGCAGTTTCATGTGGGCAGAGACCTGATATCCTTCACAGCTGAAACCTTACCTGAAAACAGTAAGTACTAAGTACCTCCTAGCTGAACAAAAATGAAAGAAGATAAAAAGTGCTTCATAAACTGCAGCAATTTCATCCTAACAGCAATGCTAAGCCCTAGCTTGCTTTACATGTGTCACCTATTCCACAGTTCCTGCCTGGAGATTACCATTTGGCCCTGTATGCTGAGTACATCTTCCTGTTTCAGGACCCTATGAGGTCATTAACACATGCTTCTGGAAACTTGGGAATAAAATACGCATATGTGTGCATGTGCGCACACACACACACTCTATTCGGAAGTGTTGAAAAAATAAAGAAGCACAAAGCATCTGTTGTATCTAAACTTTGGATTGGCCTCTGAAGGTTTATTTAACAGCAATAAATAAGTAAAAGTTTTGTTTCAGGATACTTCCATAGTGTCCAGTGGGTACTGATGGTACAACAAACTTCAAACAAAAAATTATCCCTGTTTCTTCTGCCCAATTTAAGGAGAGCAATCACTTACCCTCACCATCCTCTGTAAACTTACAAGCACACAAACTTGTAGTCATTTGGGGATATATCTTCCTAGTCCATGATGACTTCCCAAAACAAGTCCATCTCCCTTCAGGTACAGGTACTCAAAGAAGTGTGCCTCAGTTAATAGGACTGTGGTTGAATTCCAACCCCAACTGGGCCAGTTTAATTCTCTCTCCTAGAGAATTTGGAATTAATGACGCCATTCTCTTATTAATAATTTTTGATATTCAGAAAAACATTGCTGTGTGCCTAGTATGTGTAAAGCATTGTTTTAAATAAGTCTTTGCTCATAGGAACTTAGGTCCTAAGGGGGGATGCATATGGTGAAAGAGTGAACAAAGAACCTAAGGTAATTTATGATCATGATATGCGATTGGTATGGCCAGAGAAGACCTTTGGAAAAGGTAACCTGTGCTAAAATTCAATTAATATAAAGAAACTAGCAGTGCAAGGATCTGGGGAGAACACACCAGAAGGAGTATGTCCAATATGCAAAGTGGGGAAGAAAGGCAAATATGATGGGCTGGTCATGACGCACAGAGAAAAGGATGGGTTGCTGTCCAGGGTGCTGACGCCTTTCCTGGTCCATTCATTGTGTGTCCTTCTCTCACTCTTGGTACCCTCTTGGCATCTATGGAATATTTTCAAACTAAATGCTCCCTTTTCACTTAAGTGAGTCTGAAATGAGTTTCTGTTCTTTTCACCAAAAAGAATTAGGACTCCCTCTTATTCCAGATTTCTAGACCCATAGCTAACCATAGCATATCTGGAAAAGGGCAAAAAGCTTTAAGAACAAGAAAAGAGAGCAGGTATTCACCTGCTGCTAAGCCTTTTGGGAGCCAAGAAAATGAGAAATCTTACCAGGTTTCTTTGTGAGGTCATTTCATGAAGAAATCAGGCTTCAGGGAGGGAGGAAGATACTTTTTACTTGTTTTGTGTGTGTGTGTGGCCTGAGAATTCAAGCTAAGGTTCCTAAAGAAAAACATCACTGCTCACAAAACAGGGAAAAATGGCAACTCTTCAAAAGCTTCACATAGCCCATAATCTGAGGAACGTTTCAAACTCTCTGACCCTCAAAGCTAATTATCTAGGTCAAAGACACCTAACAAATTTCATCTTATGAGACAGCTACAAACCATTGTTGGTGACTGAAAAAACTGCCATGAACACACTTCTGAATCCTTAATCAATTCATCAGTTAAAAAGGTTGTGATCACCTAGTGATGTGTGCCATGGATGGTGGACTAGTGGAATTGGTGAGGTCCTCTTCATCTACTACCTCTGGTCCAAAAGAATTAAACCTTTTCCTCTTCATACCATGATGCCTAAGACACTGTTTTCCTAGCAACTGTTTCAAAACCACTTCACGTGCAATTATTCAGAAGCTCTAGTCTTCAGGGAGAAGAACCCTTCTAATACTGGCATAACCGAAAACTAAGGACACTCAAAAATTCTCAGGCAGCCATAACTATTATCACTTACTAACCAATGAGCAGAAGGTAGGAAGAGGTAGAAGAAAAAGGAGTTTGAAGAGGGAAGGGATGGATGGAATGGAATTTCTTTTACTGAATCTGATCCTTCACTCATTCAGTGCTTATTCATCTAATTCTCAGGACCATGCTAATAGGTAAATAGGCATTTCCCCACTAAGCAGTTGGGGGATGGTGGCTCAGAGAGGTTCAATGACTCATCCAAGGCCATCCAGCTGGCAAATGGCAGGTCAAAATAGAAACCCTATCTCCAAACCCCTGGTCAGTAAACTATGACCTGAGGGCAAAATCTGTCTTGATGCCTACTGTGGAAAATACAGATTTATTGTAACAGAGCCACACTCATTTGTGCATTGCTGTGACCTCTTTTGCTGCAAAACTGAGTAGTTGTGACAGAGATGGTACAATCCACAAGTCTAAGTATTTACTATATTGCCATTTATGGGAGAAAGTTTGTCAACCAATGCTTTATGGCATTGTGATGAACTTTAAGTATAAAATCCTAAACCTGACACCTACTTCTTTTTAACTATGATGCTTAAAATAAACTTTCCCCGTGGTAATATTTTGCCTAAATATTTTCACCTTGAAGCAAGTATTCTGGCTTTTTTTTTTAACCATAATAACTCACAGTAGAAATGGAGTGGAGGAGTGAAGGGAAAGATAATTTTCCCCCAAGCAAATCTGTTGCAGTCCTTTCTAACACCACAGGGAACCATTTCACCTTTTACAGGTAAGGGAAGAAAACAGTGTCACTATACTTATAGTGCCATGTCATCTATCAGCCTGTAAAGTACTATCCAGTAAAATCAAAGGACTCTACCAGGTAAATCAATACCGGTGTATAAACAAGTTTATGGCTGGGCTTTCCAAAAACATGCCTTTAGAATATAGGGACTTGCCCTGCCCTGCATTTCTGATGAGAAGGGTATCCCATCATGAGGAGACAGGCTTCCAAAAACTCTGCTCCTTTCTGGCTGTGTGCTATCAGTCATTTACTTATTAACCTCTCTGAGTCTCAGTTTCCTATCTTAAAAAGAAATGAGAATAAGAATAGTATTTTCCCTCCTTACAGAATTACATTAGAATTTAAAGGGTGAATATATGTAAAGTATACATTAAAAGACTGTGTGGCATACAGTGAGTTCTACATAAACAACTGCTATTGTCATCTGGATATTATTATTATCACATTATAATAATAGTCCTGCAAAGCAGAAGATGGACAGCACGATTTTCACTGTGAGTATTGAGGATGCTGTGGACAAAACACAGAACCTTTCCTCTGAAAGAAGCAAGCCCTGTGTAAAATTGCTGGGGAAACTGTGAATTTTTCAAAGATTCTGTATACAAATGAAGGATAATACACCTCCAATGAATTTTTGTCTTTGTTGTTATTGGAATCACCCTTGGGTAGTCAGCCTGGTCTTTAAGAAAACAAAAGTGAAACACACGTGCACATGAAATTTAAAATATCTGACCAAATGGGAACGCCAGCACCTAACAGATAGGTCCAACAGCAAATATAATTAATTGGTTTGCAGCTTGGCAAATTCTCCTACAGATTTTGGTGACTCATAAATCAGTTCAAGAGGGAGGCAGACAAATTGTGGAGACTGAGCAAATCATTGAGAGAGACAGAGGCAGAGGAAATTACTCTCCAAGGAGAAAAGTTTTAGAACCATGTTCTCTTAAGTAGGGGGAGGTACTTTGAGTCTGAGCATAGAATCACTTTATATTTTCAACAGAAATGAATTCTGAAAGCAAAGGTAATTTAAGTGTCTTCCTTTAAAAAAAAATCCTGGTTAAGCATCTTTCCATATCAAAAACTGTACTTTTATCCCACTCTCCCACCCACAAATGCATCTAGAAAATGAACACCTCAGAATGTATCAAATAAACTGGGAACTGACCCCCAAAATGTAGTTGAACCTTGTACACTAATTATGTATCAGATTAAAGAAATGGCCATAAAAATAAAAGCAGACCTACCCTCCATGTGGCAGCTTTATTAGTTAGTTTATTACCCACCATATGGGCTGCCATAGAAAATTATAATGGGCCAGTATTGTTAACCATAAACAAAGCGAGACTGGATTATTATTTATGGTCTTGTTAACCAAATTAGTAAAGTCAGTCAAACTGAATCAGTATAGGAAGTGAAGATGAGTACTCAATAAGCATAACTTATAGAATAAACAGGTGAAACCCAGTGTCAAGAGACATATTCAGTCAGTGTGAATGTGCTTGACTTTTACAGGACAGAGATACGTTCTAAGATCAGGCCTAGGATTAACAACACTGATAATGGCTTTCAACATCAAATACAAGAATATGTGTCAGTAAAAAGTGTCTGAACCTAAGTCTAGTGGGTGTTTTCTTTCAGATTCCCCCCAGTGGAAAATTGATGTGAACAACATATCCTCGAAAATTCCACACGGTTTCCTGACTGGTGGACACATCTGATTGCTTAGAAATGATTACCAATTAATTCCTCAATCAAATCAACCGATCAAACAAGAACTTTGCATGTTTACCCAGATCCAGTTCCTCTCCTCTGCTAGGCAGACGGGAAAGATTATATTTGACATCTTCTTGAAGCTGGTTAGGACCTGTGACTAGCTATGGCCAAACTGTTAGTGACCCAGCCATTTAATTGCTGTTATAAGACCTTGGTCTTTCTCAACCACACTAACCTAGGAGGCTGTGTGTTCCATAAAGTGAAGCTACAGACTGATGATGCCTCCATCAGATTGAATCGCCATGTCACCCATGGAGGACAGCTGCCCTGGAAAATCGCCCATACCCAGGGTAGACTCATGAACAGGAGACACACTTCTGTTTTACCATCACTGGGATTCTGCGGGTTATATGCATAGCCTGGCATATACTGACTATCCGCGGTAGTGTTGGTACATGTGCACGTGGCTGGCCTGAGTCATTAGGTCAGAAGGGAGGAGACAAAACATATGTGTGTTACATACGCTGCCAACTGATCTGAGGAGTGCACGTGCAGAAGAAAAGGCGCCCTAGAAAAGGGACTGGCAAACCACAACTCACAGGTCCAATCCTCTCTGGTTGTTCGAAATAAAGTTTTACTGGAACACAGCCATGCTCATTCATTTATGTATCATCCAAGGCTGCTGGAGTGCTACACCAGAAGAGCTGAATACTTGTTAAGACCTGCAAAATCTAAAATATTTATGATCTGGCTCTTTACAGAAAAGGTTGGCTGACCCTCACACTAGAATTTTGTGGAAGCGCCCTGCTTCCTGCTACAGCCTTGTTAGTAACGCAACTTGCTTGCAGAGCAGCACCATAGCAAGCAAACTGTCCAACAACAAGTAGGCACTGAATACCCTACTGAAAATAAGACACAGGGTAGAAGACCTTCCATAGCATCTCTGACCTACTTCTTACTCCTCTTTTCATCAGCTCTTGAGGCCCCCAGGGCTTCTTTTTTGTTTGTAAAATGGATACTTTTCAATTTAGTCTTGGCCACAGATAACCAGGCTGAAAGAGGAACACAACTGTAGTTCCTCTCTTTTGTTGGAAGCAGTGATGCCCTTATTGCTCTCCATGTGGGAGACCAACTCCTGGGCAAGAATATATACCAGTCAGCAAAATGCCAAGTGGTCTTCAGTTAGTTTCATGATACTGTTTATGAGGTCTCCCCAAGCCATATTTTTTGTAGGCCACATCTGGATTTATTTGCAACCTGGGGTGGTTTTTGAATGTCAGTGAGACTCCACAGGGCAGTGAGTATTTGTTTTGCTATTGAAATTATTCTGAAAATAAATTACTAGAGAGAAACTTTGAACTTCTAATCTGATATTAGAGACATTCAAATGACAAACTTAAAAACAAAAAACCCTCCTACCCCTACCCTTGGCTCTTCTCTATTCTCTTATACTTATTTTTTGTTTTTTATTGCACTTATCACTACAAATAGTTTGTGTATGTATGTATGGACAAATGCATTTATTCACAAGTTTATTGTCTGTTTTTTCCAGGCCCTGATGAGAGCCAGAATATCACCTTACTCTGCACACTGTTTGAATCTCAGGATCTGAAACAAGGGTTGAAAAATTTGTCCTCTAAAGGGCCACAGAGTCAATAATTCAGGCTTTGAGGGGTCAATCAATCTCTGCTACAGCTATTCAACTCTGCTGCTGTAGCACAAAGAAGCCATACATTGTAGGCAAGTGAATGGGTGTGGCTGTGTTCCCACAAACGTTTTACAACAAAAACAGGTGGAGAGCTGGATTTGTCCTGAGAGTTATAGTTTGCCCCAGGATCTAGAACACTGTTTGACACATCGCTGGCACCTCATAAAAATCTATTGTATGACTGATACATAGAATGAATTTATCACAGCACCATCAAATGAAGGGATAGAATATATGAACAAATGAATGAATGAATGAATATCTCAACTGAATATGGTTAGATAGTAGTCACTAAGCGTACACTCTGTCAGGCTTTCTTCCAAGTTCCAACGATATAAAATCAAATATAACACAAAAAACTTTTTAACAGCTGAAGAAACTCTGAATGATGCTAAGCACTTTACATGCATTATCTCATTTAATCCTATCAATGATTTTAAGAACCAAGTATTGTTATTAATCCCATTTTACAGTTGAGTTAACCCAAGCTTAACATGGTTAAGTAGCTCATCCAAAATCACACACATACAGCATGTACTGCCAGGATTCCAACTGAAGAAATCTGATTTAAAGGACATGCTCTTAACCAGCCCAGTGGTGTTTAGTGGGGACTTCAGCTGGCTGAAATCCATCTTGGTCACGTGTCAAAATACCCAGATGCTGACATCGGCTGGCTGCTGTGCACTAACCCCCCCAGGTATTTAATCTTCTGTTTTCAGAGCTTTCAACGTTTGAAAATCTGAGCAACAGAGGAACCCGTATCTGGGGCTCGTATATGCTCAGGGGGGCCAATGTATGAACCTCGAGTCCTTTCAACTCCTCTAAGTGACCTTTTCCTAGAAAGCACAGATTACCGCAACCTGAGAAACACGTGCAGAGCCTTGCTTTACTCTGAGAGGGAGAAAGTCTTTTTTTTTTTTTTTTTTTTTTTTTTTTTTTTGCAGTACGCGGGCCTCTCACTGTTGTGGCCTCTCCCGTTGCGGAGCACAGGCTCCGGACACACAGGCTCAGCGGCCATGGCTCACAGGCCCAGCCACTCCGCGGCATGTGGGATCTTCCCGGACCGGGGCACGAACCCGTGTCCCCTGCATCGGCAGGCGGACTCTCAACCACTGCGCCACCAGGGAAGCCCAGAGGGTCATTTTATCAAAAGATAAAAGAAATAACACCAACTACTGTATGGCTGGAAGAGCTAACCTCAGAAAGCTTGCACTGAGAGGGTCATATATTACTTTCAAGCTCCACAGAAGAGGCGCAGAGCTCCAAGGCTGGGATGATGAACCCAGATCCTATCTTTTCCAAAGTAGAGTTCTCAGACAAAGTGTGCCTTACCCACACATCGGATCATTTGCATATGAGGTCAGTGCCCCCACTGATGCTAAGTTGCCACAACTAGCCTCTAAGCTATGAATACAACAGGACAGGGAAAGGTTCCGTTCCCTGCCCTACATTTCTCCATAAAAGAGAGGGATTTCTTTCCCCCCATTTCACCCCCTCCATTCATCCCTTTGCTTTGTTATTCACAAAAGAAAGGGAATTATGGATAGAGATGTAAGACTCTTTCATTGAGTTCCATTTCACAGGTGAATAAGGTTTTTTCATTAAAAGGTCAGGCACATGAGAAGATACTCAACATCATTAAACATTAGGGAAAGGCAAGTTTAAGCCACAATGAGATACTACTACTTATCCACTAGATCGGCTATAATCCAAAAGACAGATCATACCAGCAGTGGCACAGCTAGGACCCTTGTCTGTTGCTGGCAGGGATATAAAATGGTGCAGCCACTTTGGAAAACAGTTTGGCAGCTTAAGTTCAACCATACAACCCAGCAAGTCCACTCCTAAATATTCATTCAAGAGAAATATGAAAGCATATGTTCACACAAAAACATGGAAACAAATGTTCGAAGCAGCATTATGTAAAATATACAAAATCTGGAAACAATCCAAGTATCCATCAATTGGCAAATATATAAATGTAGAATATCCATACGATAAAACAATTAAAAAAAAGAAACTACTGATATATCAATACTGATGGAGCTCAAGAACATGCTAAGTTAAAGAAGCTAGATGCATAAGATTATACATTGTACGATTTTATTTATATGACTTGTCCAGAAAAGGCAAATCTATAAAGATAGAAAGCAGATAACTGTTGCCTCACATGGAGGGTACAAGTGGAATTGATTACAAACAGGCACAGGGTACTTCATCGGGTGACGGAACTACTCTAAATCAGGACTGTGGCAAACTTGCATACCCATAAATTCACTTAGAATTGAATTGTACATTTATAATGGATGGATTTTATGACATGAAATTATACCTCAATAAGCTGTAAACAAATAAAACTTTCATGCACAAGATCATTCTCTTTCAGTTTCTCAAGCCCTGCTATCGGGTTAAGTTTTGTGCCAAGATTCACTCCATGCATGGGTTTTGGTGGAAGCTACAAATCACAGGCACAGAGGTGGGCTTCTGTGACTCAAGCCTGGAGAATATAATACACAGGACACAGGCATGGCCAAACAATGTTTTTCTTCAGGATTTTTCTAAACGGAGTCAGGCAGGGAGAACTCTATTTCCTCTGTTGTTTTGAGGTGCTTATCAATTAGAATGTTTTTGGTTGCAAATAACACAAATCCAGATTGAAACCAGCTGAAACCATAAAGGAATTAAGTATTTTACACAATAAATATTGTGTTATTTTATCACAATAATTCAAGAGCCAAAATTAAACATGCTCGCTTTCACTCTAATTAAGCTTTTTAAGGTCAAATGCCCAACTACCAACCAGTTGGGTCACTGGCTAATGAGAGCCTGAAGCCTGGCAACTAGAATGAAATGTTGACAAGGGATTATTATGACTGCCTTAGACCAATTAAGTCCTTGTCCCACTCCAACTCCAAATGGGAGTGGGGTCAGATTCTCCAGTGTCACGTGAACTTCATGGAGAAAGATGGATGTGTGAGTATCCATGTGAAGACATGAGCAACACCAGTGTTCTGCTAGGAAGGGGAAGAAAGTTATGGAATCTCTTATAGATGAACAACCAACTGGATTCACACTAAAGCTATGAGAATAAAATCCCAAATCTGCCCATGTTTTGCCACCTGCCTGGTAGAGAAGGCCCATCTTCCCTGGAAAGAAATGAAGCCAATATGGTGATCCATGAGAGGTGGAAAGCCATAGATCAGCTGTCATGCCATTACTTAATTCCAGTTGTCTCTCATTTTTACCTCAGTCCAAATGGAGTTTTTTATCACTAATAATAGAATCAAGATTAATTCAGTTATAAAGAGATCTAAACTGACTTTGCATGGGGAAGGGACAGTAAGTTCCATGAGTGTCATACAAACTTCATTCACTGTCCAACACAACACAGGTGCTCAATAAATATTTGTTGAATGAATAAACCTCCACCAACCAGCTCACGATGTTTGACTGAACTCTTTCTTCGGAAGAGACCGAGAGATTTGTCTTTTATTTCACTTCTCAGTGTGATCCAGGGTGGGTAAATGTTTGTTCTCACCCTCAACTGTCAGAGAAGCAAATGGGCACATAAGTTATTTAACTTGTATCTTATAACAGTTATGACACTGGGCTAGAGAATAATACTCTGTATTCAATTTTAGGATGCTTTGTGCTGTAAGTGGAACTGAACTGTGGATGAGTCTATGGAATTATTTTCTCTATAGATGATTAAAATAAAAAACGTCCTAAATTTGTTCCACCCTCTCGGAGCCATTCTCAGTCTTAACTACCACCTCCTAATATTTTTACTGCTCTCTCCCTAGTGTTTCTGAAAATGGCATTCAAAGTGTAAAAATAGTTTGCAGTACTGTAATTGAAATGACAAATGCTGAAATACAAGGAAGGAAGCTAGAAGTAAAGAGACAAAATGGCTTCCGAGAGGAAAAAAAAGATGCCTGTCAAATTGAACTCAATTTTGCACATAACATTTGAAACGAGCATCCTCCTTTCTGAACCTTTCTGCACAGATATGCACACATATCTGGTTGCTTCTGAATTCTGTTTTATAGCATTAAAGTGAATGGGGTTTGGAGGGACATCTGTTTTTGGCAGCGGTGCTGTGCTGTAGCTAAAAATCCCTTACGAAGCTGGATTCTAAACGCAGGTTTGCTTTGACTAAATTTCCATAGCCTCTGGTGAAACCTGAAATCATAGAGGATTAAAAGTAGTGATTGTTTTTCTTTCATTTTTATATTAATAACAAAATAATTCTGTAACTTTAACGAATTAAATGAAATAATATTTCTACGTATCGATAATCATTATTCATAAAATGTGTCTAATATTAAGCACTGTTCTTTATTCTGAGCTCATATTCTTTCTTCTTGTTGGGTATTAAAATGTCATTTCTATCATGAGATTCCAGGAAAAGTAGATTTTTCTTTATTTTTGTTTGTTTTGTTTGCAGTTCTTTTATATGGAAACCGCATGGGGTGGGTCCCCAAATTTGGTTTTGAAATATATTGCTTTAGGATATTTGAGTCTTCTGCTTCAAAACTTCACCGGCTGGTCAGTTTTATATTGAGGAAGATAATTATCTCCCCATGTTCCCCAGTTTAACTCCAGGTTGGGAAGCCAAGGTTTACTTTGAAAAGGCAAAAATGAAGATTTTGATCCTCTGCCACTTCTGCCCCCGTGAAGGTGAACTCCTAGTTGTGTGTTAAGACCCTTTTCAGTCTTCTTGTTTCCAGCCTCATGCCGACACTGTTGGTATATAACTTGGGATGATGTATGTTCCCTCAGAGAGAGATTTTTTTTGTTGTTATTTGCAATGTGAAGGAAACAACGGGAATGCTGATTACATTTAATGGAATTTGGCACAATTTCTCAGGAGGTGGTGCTAATTTGCAGAAGGTAGCACTTCTGATTTGCTGATAAAAGGCTGAGGATCAAAGGGTGGTTTCGGGAGAGAGAAGTATGTATTTTTTATCTACCACTGCCATGGAGGGAATAACAATGTCTTCCACATTCTAAATACTCCAGTGGGAAGATTTAGTTTTATTATATACTTTATTAAGAAAATGTGTGGGGCATTGGGGAATAAAAAACACGTGTGTGTGTATGAGGGGAGCAGATTTTCTAAATGGGATTTGAAAGCACTATTGTGGTAAAGTTATTGTGGGGAATGTGGATTTTAGGGAAATTAGGGAAAATATGAAGTTACTGGCTCATACCAATGAACTTCAATTCTGGGATGCAGAATTACAGAAATGAAAGCTAATTCATAATTTATCTGATTTGGATGCTTTGTTTTACAGATGAGAGCATCAAGGCACACAAAGATTTTTTTTTTTTTTTTTTTTTCCAAATTGCCCAAAGCTCATGTGAACCCTGAGAAAACTGGAACCGGAAACCAGCCTCTTTGTGACCAGTGTACTCTGCTTACTGTTCCACACAGCCTCGAAGACAAGATCTGGAACCTGAGTCCACGTGTCTGTTCCGGAAATTGGTCCCCCTGGGGATATATCCTCCCTTAAGTGGCACTCATAAATGGAGATGCATCTCAGTAATCACCCCCACTTTAAGCTATAGGTTAAGCAAAATTTTACAGATAAAAAGAGTGGCAAAGCCAATGTCCAAGGGACTCAGAAACTTCAGTGAAGCATTGAGACAGACTTATATGCTCCGAAAACACTGGCAGATTGCTTACCATATAAATAAACCCATTTGCAATGGTCCATCTGGTATGGCAGAGTAAATGGAAATGGTCTTTTCCATATTATTGATAAAGACACCAGAGCTCAGAACACAAAGAGAGCAAATTATGTTTTGAACATTGAGGTGGCCTCCTGGTCACAGTTTTACCTGTTAGGCTGAACTCTGTAGCATTTCTGAAAGAAATGTCTTTCTATAATCCTACAGTCCAGTTGGGGAGATTAGACAAGCTCATATAAATCAATCAGAGAATATATCATATAGGGTCATTGTGACATTAATGATGACAGTAATTTATTAAGAACATGCTATGTGTCAAGGGCTACGCTAAGTATTTTCTCATTGAATCCTCAGTAAACTGGGAGCTACAGCAATATTATTGTTCTCATTCCACAGTGGAGGACATTGAGATTTCAAAGACTTTAAGCTGCTTGCCCAAGATCATGCTTCCTGTAGGGACAGACCAGGGATCTAATCCTGGATGTTTTGCACTGCTCTTCATCAGTTGTTGGCTGGCAATGGCAGTGGGATTCCTGAGAGGCCCTGAGAGTTCAAGAATATAGGGAGAATATTCCAGAAGAAAGTTAGAGTTGAGCTGGGCCTCCAAAATTAAATAAGATTTAGACAAAGAGAAATAATGAGACATTCTAGGTGGAAGGCAGAGATTGAGCAAAGGCTATGGAGCAAGATGGAAGAGTGTGTTTGTTGCCATCACCAGCAAGAGAAAACTGGGGGAAACTGGACAAGAAGGTAGAGTCAGAAAGACAGACCCATTGGTTCAAAGGAGCAGATGTGAGACAGCTAACATATAGCTACCGAACAGAGACACCACGGGTAGCAGTGGGGGCTCTGATATCAGACTGAGTGTCTGAGTTGAAGGTCCATTACCACCTTAGCAACCTTTATACTTTCTCTAAGATTTCATTTCCTCATAAGTCATTCATTCAACCAACATCCATGGAGGCCTGACTATGTGCAAGGCACTGTTTTAAATGCTTAGGATACAACAGAGAACAAAACAAACCTTAATCACACTGCCTTGGGTTAGAGGTTAACCAAAGTAGGTACCTCTCGGATATGGGAATGAAATAGGTAATCCAGGCAAATTTCTCAGCCTGTCACACAGGAAGTGCCCAATAAGTAGTGGCGGGAAGGATGAAGAGGAATCACTATTGTTATTGTTACTACTGTGATAGTGATTATTAATTTTGTCATCATGTCATCTATACTTCTTATGCAAGAGGTTTCAGGATTTTTTTTTTTTTTGGCGGTACGCGGGCCTCTCACTGCTGTGGCCTCTCCCGTAGCGGAGCACAGGCTCCGGACGCGCAGGCCCAGGGGCCATAGTTCACGGGCCCAGCCGCTCCGTGGCATGTGGGATCCTCCCGGACCGGGGCACAAACCCGTGTCCCCTGCATCGGCAGGCGGACTCCCAACCACTGCACCACCAGGGAAGCCCAGGTTTCAGGATTTTGAAGTTATCTCTGTGTAACGCATAAGATAATATTAATTATCCAGTGCACATGTGCCAAAATACTAATTATATCAATTATGTATTTTTTCAGTTTGAAAATATCACCCATGTAAGAGGAGAAGGCAGATGAATTGACGCTATGAATCATCACATGCAACAAAATAGACTTAACATTGATGTGGCAGTAAAACTTGCATCGAATTTGGGTTCTGTCACAGACTCTGTGCTTTTGTTTCTTCATTTATAAATGAGGCTAATAATTCACTTGTCATGTAAGAATGTTATGAAGATACAGTTAGTCATGCATATCAGCAGCTCTCAGCTGGGGGATTTTTGTCCTCCAGGGGACATTTGGCCATGTCTGGAGACATTTTTGGTTGTCACCTGGAGGACGGTGTTGCTGCTAGATCTTGTGGGTAGAGTAGATTCATAGGATGCCGCTAAACATCCTACAAATGCATAGAGCAACTCCCCTTGCCAACAAAGACTTATCTGATCCAAAATATCAACAGCACCAAGGTTGTGGAAACCCTGACACATGGAAAGCCCTTAGCACAATGCCTAGCATCTCAAAGGAACTCAAAAATGATGATGATAATAATTATTATTGTTACTACGATCATCATTTTCATCATCACCATCATACTGCACCCTGTCCATGTACATAGAAGGAAACTCTGGCTGTGGATGTTGGCAGAATTTGAAACAATGATTGGTGATGTCTTCTTATTAGGAGAGAACTTCACATTTTCCCTACCCTGAAACACTGGCTGATTTGCTTCCTTTTTCCTCCACATCCAAACACCTATTGTCAGTGTAACAAACACTGTGTATAAATTCAGTTATGATTCTGTGCCATGGTTTACTTCTTTTAATTAGGGGCCATAGTTCACGGGCCCAGCCGCTCCGTGGCATGTGGGATCCTCCCGGACCGGGGCACAAACCCGTGTCCCCTGCATCGGCAGGCGGACTCCCAACCACTGCACCACCAGGGAAGCCCAGGTTTCAGGATTTTGAAGTTATCTCTGTGTAACGCATAAGATAATATTAATTATCCAGTGCACATGTGCCAAAATACTAATTATATCAATTATGTATTTTTTCAGTTTGAAAATATCACCCATGTAAGAGGAGAAGGCAGATGAATTGACGCTATGAATCATCACATGCAACAAAATAGACTTAACATTGATGTGGCAGTAAAACTTGCATCGAATTTGGGTTCTGTCACAGACTCTGTGCTTTTGTTTCTTCATTTATAAATGAGGCTAATAATTCACTTGTCATGTAAGAATGTTATGAAGATACAGTTAGTCATGCATATCAGCAGCTCTCAGCTGGGGGATTTTTGTCCTCCAGGGGACATTTGGCCATGTCTGGAGACATTTTTGGTTGTCACCTGGAGGACGGTGTTGCTGCTAGATCTTGTGGGTAGAGTAGATTCATAGGATGCCGCTAAACATCCTACAAATGCATAGAGCAACTCCCCTTGCCAACAAAGACTTATCTGATCCAAAATATCAACAGCACCAAGGTTGTGGAAACCCTGACACATGGAAAGCCCTTAGCACAATGCCTAGCATCTCAAAGGAACTCAAAAATGATGATGATAATAATTATTATTGTTACTACGATCATCATTTTCATCATCACCATCATACTGCACCCTGTCCATGTACATAGAAGGAAACTCTGGCTGTGGATGTTGGCAGAATTTGAAACAATGATTGGTGATGTCTTCTTATTAGGAGAGAACTTCACATTTTCCCTACCCTGAAACACTGGCTGATTTGCTTCCTTTTTCCTCCACATCCAAACACCTATTGTCAGTGTAACAAACACTGTGTATAAATTCAGTTATGATTCTGTGCCATGGTTTACTTCTTTTAATTAGAGTATTAGAATTATTCCCCATGGAGCTCACCCAAGAAAGGACATTGGAAAACCTTTAAACAATATATAATGTTAAAAAATGGAGTTAAGACTAAAATACAGCCACACTCTTCCCATTTGAAAGTATATTTGTTCATGTCAGGAGAATGAAGGCTGCATGAATTATTCATTAGAATAACAGTTTATTGGCAAAATTGTTGTCTTTGGATGGTATGCATTATGGAGTGAATAAATAATGTGGGACGGATATTTTTAGAGACTGAAGAATAAATCTAGGGAGAAAATTCGTTACAGGAAGGAAAGGAAGTTATGGCTGGAAGTGGTTGAGCCTTCTCAGTGAAATACGCAAAGGAAATAAAAATTGCCTCAACCAAGATGTAAAGCAGAAAAACGAGCAAGGCCCTTCTAACTGCTTTGCTGTTGCATGTGTGTGGCTGTTTCTATTAACTTATAACTGAAGGCTTTCTGTACCGGTATGAATGAAATTAGTTAGGTTTCCTATGGCTATCTTCCTGAGCTGGCCGATGAGATTCACAAATTCACATTGCCTGAGAGCTGGAGGACAATCTGACCACTGTTATGTATGTGTGTGTTTTTTTAATGAGACATAATCGACATATAACGTTGTGTAAGTTTAAAGTGAACCTAATTTTGATACATTTATATATTGCAATATGATAACCACCAATAGAGTTAACTAACAACTCTATCAAGTCACAAAGTTATCATTTCTTTCTTGTGCTGAGAACATTTAAGAGCCAGTCTCTTAGCAACTTTGGAGTATACGATACAGTATTGTTGACTATAATCGCGACCTTGTATTAGATCGCCAGAACTAATTCATCTTCTAATGCAAGTTTGTACCTTTTCACCAACATCCTTCCAATTCCTCCATCCCTTATCCCCTGATAACCACCATTCTACTCTGTTTCTGTGAGTTCAGCTTTTTTAGATTTTCCACATGTAAGTGATATCACACAGTAGTTTATTTTCTCTGAATTATCTCACTTAGCATAATGCCCTCAAGATCCATCCCTGTTGTCACAAATGGCAGGATTTCCTTTTTTCTCATGGCTGAATTACATTCCATTGTGTATCTTCCTTATCCATTCATCCTCTGACAAACACTCAGATGGTTTCCATATCTTGGTTACTATAAATAATGCTGCAATAAACATGGGAGTGCAGGTATCTTTTCAATATCCTGTTTCCATTTCCTTTGGACACATACCCAGAAGTGTGATTGCTGGATCAAATGGTAGTTCCTTTTTTAAATTTTTTGAGGAACCTCCATCCTGTTTCCATAGTGGCTGAATCAATGTACATTCCCACCAACAAAGGGAACAGGGTTCCCTTTTCTCCACAACCTCACTAGCACTTGTTATCTCTTGTCTTCTCGAAGATGGCCAATTTAACAGGTGTGAGGTGATAGCTCATTATGGTTTTGATTTGCATTTCCCCGATGATTAGTGATGTTGAGTACCTTTTCATGTACTTGATGGCCATTTGACTGTCTTCCATGGAAAAAAATGTTTATTCAGTACCTTAGTTTTTTGGTTACTGAGTTGTATGAGTTCTTTATATATCTTGGATATTAACCCCTTATTGGATATATGGTTTTCAAATATTTCCTCCCATTCTACAGGTTGCCTTTTCATTTTGTTAATGAGACCATTAAGGTTAGTTGTTCACTTGCTCAACTTCGCCTGCTCAGTTTTACTCTCTAGAACATAGCAAACAAAACTTTTCTTCCTTCACTCTCCGGCCAGCTGCACATCAGACCTTGGTTCATTTACTGCTCAGAGTGAAGAAACTCACTTAGGCTCTCCAAACCTTCCAGATTAAACCTCAGATGCTGGGGGAACCACACCCCCATTAGCATTATTAATACAAAGCTGCTGCTCATATAAAAGCTGTCATTGGTAAGTGAACTTTAACGCTGATTGATTCAACAGAAAGAAGACCATTTTGCTTCACTGAATCCCTTAAATGTAGCTAATGCTGTAAACTATTCCAGAGCATTTTATGTTTTTCCTCTGGGGAGGAAAAACCTGCTTCATAAAAAATTGAAATCTAAGTTAAAAAAAAAAAAAAAAGTCCCCACCTTGTGTGGTTCTATGCTGTTAAGAACAGTCTCTTATGACCTCCCAACATCACTGTACAGGCACACAAATTAAATACTTCCCTAGAAGTGGGGTTGGCATGCTTTTTCTGTAAAGGGCCAGAGAGTAAATATTTTAGGCTTTGCGGGCCATATGGTCTCTGTGCAACCTCAACACTGACGCTGTAGCTTGAAAGCCACCAGAGACAATATGTAAATGAATGAGCAATGCTGTGTTTCTGTAAATATTAAAGCAGTCTAGCTCTGGCCCTCAGGCCTTAGTTTGCAGACTCCTCAGTTTCCTAGGGCTGCTGAAACAAATGACTACAAATGTGGTGGCTTAAAACAACACAAATTTTTTCTCTAACAGTTCTGGAGGGTGGAAGACTAATGTCAAGGTGTCAGGGGGGTCGTGCCCCTTCCAACAGCTCTAGGGGAGGAATCTCTCTTGCTCCTTTCAGTTTCTGGTGGCTCCTGGCATTCCTTGGCTGGTGGCAGCATCACCCCAATCTCTGTTTCCGTCTTCACATGACCTTTCCTCTGTGCCTCTGTGTGACCAAATCTCCCTCTATTTCTCTTATAAAGACACCAGTCATTGGATTGAGAGTCCACTCTGACTCCAGAAAAACATCACCTCAAGATTCTTAACTAATTACATCTGCAAAGACCCTATTTCCAAATAAGGTCACGTTCTGAGATTCGAGGTGGATGTGAATTTGGGGGGTGGGGAGGCCCTCTTCAACTCACTCCACCTGGTCTAGAAGAAGTGCTTCCCTTTATGTTTCAGGACTTGACACACAGATGGCCAGAGGAAAAAAACAACTGCAGTGAAAGTGGGGCACTGTTATACTAGTCACACACTAAGCCCAAAATGCCCTCTCTGTTAAGAATGGAGATTGGCAAGCACTGGAGAGGAGGTAGAGATGCAAGTGCATCCATCTGGGATTTCTCCCTGCTGTCATCAGGACAGAAAGAACATTCAAAAGAGAGCAGCGCTACCAGATGCCATGTCTGTGCATCGCCCAAGCTTAGGTCCTGCTCCACCAGTGAGGCGTCCCACATCCTGGGGAATGTTACCACACCCTTCTGAGGGATGCTCTGTTGGCTATCCACCCTGAGTCCAGATTACAGCTGCCCTTCTGAGTTCCTCATGGTTCTACCATGCGCCACTGCTGTTGTGGCTGCTGTCTGCCCGGAATTCCTGCTTGGAGCCATCCTAGCTCATCAGCCGAGAGAAGACTGGGGCACAGAGCCAGGTACCGCCCCCCCCCCATCTGACTGTTCAAGTGTATCAGGAGGGTGTGGTGGTCCATTGTTACAACCATGTGAAGAACTTATAACTGGTCATCAAGCTGTTCTTAACTGACCTCTGGCCATCCCAACCCTGGGGCTTCCCCCGGGCCACCCTGCTCCACAGTCTCCAAGCTCTGATCGTCCTGAACACCCACAGGCTCCCTCTTCTCCATCCTCCTTCCTCCCTGAAACACAGTCTGTTCACAGGCCTCTCTCTAGTTTTCTTGTTTTCCTTCTAACCCACAGCTGAAGACCTTCACCTTTAACTCCTCAAGCTGTTTGCTGATTTAGGTTTTTCTCTTAAATATACATTACTCACATTTTATTAAGAGAAATATACATTTCTCTTAAATATACATTCCTCCCTTGGAGGAAATCTGGTAAGTGTGTGTGTGACAGACAGACAGAGGCAGAGAGGGGGAATCTCCAGCTACATCACCGTTCAGGAACAAAACATCTAAAGGACTAACAATCTCTTGATTCCTGGCCTAGAAAAAGGCAAATCAACTTTGATATTCTCACCCTACTCAGAATCACAGATCTGGAAGTGGCAGCAAATAAGTCAAAATTAAGAGCTCCAGAGTGGGGACCAGGGCCTCTGGTGGCTCTGTCCACTGGCTGACTCAGCCTCGCGGCAGAGTGCATGGCTTGTAAGCAGAGCGCCCAGCCCATCTATTAATCCCCTGAATGCTCAGTACCTGACATAGATAACATCGAACACAAGCAGGTACTCAACAAATGCTTGTGAAAAGAGTGAACAGTGATAGGATTGTATTCTTGGCAGCCAAAGACAAAGGTGAGGGTTTGAAATGGCAGCTCCTCCCCTGTGGTCTGAAAGGCTCAAAACAATCAAAAGTCTTCTTCAGGGCCTCAGGTTCAGGAAGGGGTTAATGTGATGTGTCTTGGTCCTGGCCAGACCTGGCCTCCTATTCTAGTTTATGATTTAGGATTAATTCAAGAAGGAGACTATTTATTTTATAGTTCACTTAAAATTTCCTGCCCCTCCTAGAGTTACTTGAAAATGTCTGCAAAGAGGTATGGCAGCAATGCTTTTAAAAGCTAATATAATAATAATAATAATAATAATGAAAAGGTCACCTACTGAATGGGAGAAGACTTTTGCAAATGATATATCTGGAAAGAGGATCCAGCAATTCCACTCCTGGGAATTTATCCAAAAAACAAATGAAAACACCAATTTGAAAATATACATGCACCCCAGTGTTCACTGAAACATTATTTACAATATTCAAAATATGGAAGCAACCTAAGTGCCCATCAACAGGTGAATGGATGAATAAGATATGATTATATATATAAATATATATATATATTGTAAAATGCAATATTACTCAGCCATACAAAAGAATGAAATTCTGCCATTTACAACAACATGGATGGACTTGGAAGGCATTATGCTCAGTGAAATAAGTTAGACAGAGAAAGGCAAATTCTGTACTATTTCACTTATATGCGGAATCTAACAAACATAACCAAACAGAAATAATCATAGATATAGAGAACAAAAAGGTGGTTGCAGAAGTGAGGGGGTAGGGGGAAGGAGAGGAATAGGTGAGGGAGATTAGCAGGTACAAACTTCCAGTTGCAAAATAAATGAGTCACGTATGAAACGTACAGTGTGGGGAAATATACTTAATAATTATATAGTATCTTTGCATGGTCATAGATGGTAACTAGACTTAATTGTGGTGATCATTTTGAAATTTATAGAAATATTGAATCGCTATGTTGTACCACACAAACTAACATAATATCATATATGTCAATGATACTTCAAAAATGAACAAACAAAACTCAGAAAAAAGAGATCAGATGTGTGATTGCCAGGGGTGGGGGAGGGGGGAGAGGGAATTGGATGAAGGCAATCAAAAGGTACAAGCTTCCAGTTATAAGAAAAATAAGTGCTAGGGATGTAACATACAACATGATAAATATAATGAACACTGCCGTGTGTTATATATGAAAGTTAAGAGGGTAAATCATAAGGGTTCCCATCACAAGGTAACACTTCTATTCCTTTAACTTTGTATCTATATAAGATGATGGATGTTCACTAAACTTATTGTGGGAATCATTTCACGATGTAAGTAAGTCAAATCATTATGCAGCATACCTTAAATTTATACAGTGCTGTCTGTCAATCATATCTCAATATAACTGGAAGGAACAAATGCAAAAAAAAAATTGAGGGTAACCTAGTAGTCCATCAGAAGGGGAATTTTGGATTAAATTATGCGACAACTGTAACAAAAGATTCTATATGGGCATCAAGTAGCTGGGGAAATGAGTTAAAACACGGTGCGCATACTCACATGATTTTGAAATGTGGTTTGTGTGTGTGTGTGTGTGTGTGTGTGTGTGTGTGTGTGTGTGTGTGTGTGTGTGTGTGTGTATGCAGAGGAGAAATTATAAACAATAAAGCTGTTATCTCTAGAGTATAGGATTTGGAAGGGGAATTTCCTATTTTTCATGTGCTCTTATTCTTTTCTGTTTTGGATTTTTGCAACAGACATGGATTATTTTTGTCGTGGAAAAAAAAATAAAAATAAACTTGAAAAATATATCCTCAAACTATTTTGCTGTTTACAAACTGAGATCCTGAGGAAGTTTACTGAAACTCTGAGGGGGGAAAGTGGGAGGAAGACTGACATTCTAGAGAGTAATAAAGGGAACAGAAGGACCAGGCAATGAAAGGAACAGATCAGACGGTGAATGAGGTCAGTCACCTACTTGCAAAAGCAAAACATCACCAGACCAGGCTCTTCATACATAGTCATAAAATTCCCTCATCCGTGTGCTGTTTTCTAAAGCAAAATCTCTGAACATGTCTCTTTGCTCTGAACTGATAAGGTTACTAATTACCAGGGGACAAGGGCTCTCCACAGTGACATTTATACAATTCCCTGCCTCTCCATCCAAATCAAACAAGGTAATAGTCAAAGGAAATTGGCCAGTGGATTCCCTGTGCTTCAACTCAGACAAGTCAAAACCTTTTCCTATCTTGGTTGGCTGATATTAAAATGAGAAAAATAAAATTTAAGAGTCTTGAGGTGCAGATGCTTTCACTAGTTGGGGAGTTATATATATGGGCACCACATTGCTTGGCAGATAAATAAGATGGGCATAATTCCTTCCCTGCAATCTTAGGCACAATATAGAAAAGTCTGCATTTACATACAATAGAACAGAACAGTAAAGATGCTAGGTGATCTGTTCAAGATTGTAATGCCAGATCTTGACCAAAATGGGAGCTAAGCCCAGTTGTCTTAACTTCAACCTGCCTTTTCAGGGGATGGACCAGAGAATGCCTTACATTATTGATCCAGTTTTTGAGTCTATGATTCCTTAACAAGAAAAAAAGAGGGACAGGAAGAAAGAGAAAGACAAGAAGGAGGAAGAAGAGAGCTGTTTTAAATTGACCTTTGCTTTTTCTTTATCTGGGAATCAAGAAATGTGGAGTATTATATCAGTGTTATCATCTGCACAATGGGGTCTAAACAAACTTGCTCATTTATATTCATAGAATTATAATAGTAAAATGAATATTCAAATGAATGACTATACATATTCATTTTAACCATCATATAATCATATATATGGAGAGAGAGACAGAGAGAGAGAAAGAATAGACAGATAGATGATATATAGATAGTATTTCAATTTATTTTAAAAACTAGATATCATTCCATGGCTGACTGGGGCAAGATGGTGGAGTAGAAGGACATTTGCACACTCCCTCTTGCTAGAGCACTGGAATCACAACTAACTGCTGAACAACCATCAAGAGGAAAACACTGGAACTCACCAAAAAAGATACCCCACATCCAAAGACAAAGGAGAAGCCACAGTGAGATGGTAGGAGGGGTGCAATCACAATAAAATTAACTCCCATAACCGCTGGGTGGGTGAATCACAAACAGGAGAACAACTGTACCACAGACGTCCACCCACTGGAGTGATGGTTCAGAGCCCCACATCAGGCTTCCCAAGCTGGTGATCTGGCAATGGGAAGAGGAATTCCAAGAGAATCAGACTTTGAAGACTAGAGAGATTAGACTACAGGACTTTACAGGACAAGGGGAGAGTCCACTCCTGGAGCACACATACAAAGTAGTGTGCACATCAGGACCTGGGGTAAGGAGCAGTGACCCCGTAGGAGACTGAACCAGACCTACCTGCTAGTGTTGGAGGGTCTCCTGCAGAGGCGGGGGATAGGGGGGTGGCTGTGGCTCACAGCGGGGACAAGGACACTGGCAGAAGAGGTTCTGGGAAGTACTCCTTGGCGTGACCCCTCCTGAAGTCTGCCATTAGCCCCACCAAAGAGCCTCTAGGTTCCAGTACTGGGTCGCCTCAGGCCAAACAACCAACAGGGAGGGAACCCAGCCCCACCCATCAGCAGACAGGCAGATTAAAGTTTTACTGAGCTCTGCCCACCAGAGCAACACTCAGCTCTACCCACCACCAGTCCCTCCCATCAGGAAGCTTGCACAGGCCTCTTAGATAGCCTCATCCACCAGAGGGCAGACAGCAGAAGCAAGAAGAACTACAATCCTGCAGCCTGTGGAACGAAAACCACATTAACAGAAAGACAGACAAAATGAAAAGGCAGAGGGCTATGTACCAGATGAAGGAACAAGATAAAACCCCAGAAAAACAACTAAATGAAGTGGAGATAGGCAACTTTCCAGAAAAAGAATTCAAAATAATGATAGTGAATATGATCCAGGACCTCAGAAAAGGAATGGAGGCAAAGATCGAGAATATGCAAGAAATGTTTAACAAAGACCTAGAAGAATTAAAGAACAAACACTAGAAGAATTAAAGAACAAACAAACAGAGATGAACAATACAATAACTGAAATGAAAAATACACTAGAAGGAATCAACAGCAGAATAACTGAGGCAGAAGAACAGATAAGTGACCTGGAAGACAGAATGATGGAATTCACTGCTGTGGAAAATAATAAAGAAAAAAGAATGAAAAGAAATGAAGACAGCCTAAGAGACCTCTGGGAACACATTAAATGCACCAACATTCACATTACAGGGGTCCCAGAGAAGAGAGAAGAGAGAGAGAAAGGATCCAAGAAAATATATGAAGAGACTAGAGTCAAAAACTTCCAAAACATGGGAAAGGAAATAGCCACGCAAATCCAGGAAGTGCAGAGAGCCCTAGGCAGGATAACCTAGAGAAGAGAGAGAAGAGAAGAGAAGAGAGAAGAGAAGAGAGAGAGAAAGGATCCAAGAAAATATATGAAGAGACTAGAGTCAAAAACTTCCAAAACATGGGAAAGGAAATAGCCACGCAAATCCAGGAAGTGCAGAGAGCCCTAGGCAGGATAAACCCAAGGGGAAACACACTGAGGCACACAGTAATCAAACTGACAAGAATTAAAGACAAAGAAAAATTATTAAAAGCAACGAGGGAAAAATGACAAATAATGTACAAGGGAAGTCCTATAAAGTTAACAGCTGATTTCTCAGCAGAAACTCTACAAGCCAGAAGGGAGTTGCACGATATAGTTAAAGTGAAGAAAAGGAAGAACCTACAACCAAGATTACTCTAGCCGGCAAGGATCTCATTCAGATTCGATGGAGAAATCAAATGCTTTACATACAAGCAAAAGCCAAGAGATTTAGCACCACCAAACCAGCTCTACAACAAATGCTAAAGGAAACTCTCTAAGTGGGAAACACAAGAGAAGAAAAGGACCTACATAAACAAACTAAAAAAAATTAAGAAAATGGTACTAGGAACATACATATCGATAACTACCTTAAATGTGAATGGATTAAATGCTCCAACCAAAAGACACAGACTCACTGAATGGACACAAAAACAAGACCCATATATATGCTGTCTACAAGAGACCCACTTCAGACCTAGGGACACATAGAGACTGAAAGTGAGGGGATGGAAAAAGATATTCCATGCAAATGGAAATCTAAAGCAAGCTGGAGTAGCAATACTCACATCAGATAAAACAAACTTTAAAATAAAGAACGTTACAAGAGACAAGGAAGGACACTACATAATGATCAAGGGACCACTTCAAGAAGAAGATATAACAATTATAAATATATATGCACACAACATAGGAGCACCTAAATAAATAAGGCAACTGCTAACAGCTATGAAAGAGGAAACTGACAGTAACAGAGTAATAGTGGGGGACTTTAACACCTCACTTACACCAATGAACAGATCATTCAGACAGAAAATTAATAAGGACACAAGCTTTAAATGACACAATAGACCAGATAGATTTAATTGATATTTATAGGACATTCCATCTAAAAAAGGCAGATTACACTTTATTCTCAAGTGCACACAAAACATTCTCTAGGATAGGTCACACCTTGGGTCACAAATCAAGCCTCAGCAAATTTAAGAAAATTGATATCATATCAAGCATCTTTTCCGACCACAACGCCATGAGATTAGATAACAATTACAGGGAAAAACACTTAAAAAACTCAAACACAGGGAGGCTAAACAATACCTTACTAAATAACCAAGAGAAAACTGAAGAAATCAAAGAGGAAATCAAAAATACCTACAGACAAATGACAATGAAAACACGACGATCCAAACCCTATGGGATGCAGCAAAAGCAGTTCTAAGAGGGAAGTTTATAGCTATACAAGCCTACCTCAAGGAACAAGAAAAATCTCAAATAACAATCTAACCTTACACCTAAAGAACTAGAGAAAGAAGAACAAACAAAACCCAAAGTTAGCAGAAGGAAAGAAATCATAAAGATCAGAGCAGAAATAATGAAATAGAAACAAAGGAAACAACAGCAATGATCAATAAAACTAAAAACTGGTTCTTTGAGAAGATAAACAAAATTGATAAACCTTTGGCCAGACTCATCAAGAAAAAGAGGGAGAGAACTCAAATAAAAATTATAAATGAAAAAGGAGAAGTTACAACGGACACTGCAGAAATACAAAGCATCATAATAGACTACTACAAGCAACTCTATGCCAATAAAATGGACAACCTGGAAGAAATGGACAAATTCTTAGAAAGGTATAACCTTCCAAGACTGAACCAGGAAGAAACAGAAAATATGAACAGACCAATCACAAGGAATGAAATTGAAACTGTGATTAAAAATCTTCCAACAAACAAAAGACCAGGACCAGATGACTTCACAGGTGAATTCTATCAAACATTTAGAGATGAGCTAACACCTATCCTTCTCAAACTCTTCCAAAAAACTGCAGAGGAAGGAACACTCCCAAACTCATGCTACGAGGCCATCATCACGCTGATACAAAAATCAGACAAAGGTACTACAAAAAAGAGAAAATTACAGACCAATATCGCTGATGAATATAGATGCAAAATTCCTCAACAAAATACTAGCAAACAGGGCTTCCCTGGTGGCACAGTTGAGAGTCCGCCTGCCAATGCAGGGGACATGGGTTTGTGCCCTGGTCCAGGAAGATCTCACATGCCGCGGAGCGGCTGGGCCCGTGAGCCATGGCCGCTGAGCCTGCGCATCCGGAGCCTGTGCTCCACAATGGGAGAGGCCTTAACAGTGAGAGGCCTGCATACCGCAAAAAAAAAAAAAATACTAGCAAACAGAATCCAACAACAAATTAAAAGGATCATACACAGTGATCAAGTCAGATTTATGCCAGGGATGCAAGGATTCTTCAATATATGCAAATCAATCAATGTGATACACCACATTAACAAATTGAAGAATAAAAACCATACGATCACCTCAATAGATGCAGAAAAAGCTTTTGACAAAATTCAACACCCATTTATGATAAAGACTCTCCAGAAAGTGGGCACAGAGGGAATCTACCTTAACATAATAAAGGCCATATATGACAAACCCACAGCAAACATCATTCTCAATGGTGAAAAACTGAAAGGATTTCCTCTAAGATCAGGAAGAAGACAAGGATGTCCACTCTTGCCACTATTATTCAACAAATGATGAAAGAAATCAAAGATTACACAAACTGATGAAAGAAAATCAAAGATTACACAAACAAATGGAGAGCTATACCATGTTCTTGGATTGGAAGAATCAATATTGTGAAACTGACTACACTACCCAAAGCAATCTACAGATTCAATGCAATCCCAATCAAATTACCAGTGGCAATTTTTACAGAACTAGAACAAAAAAATCTTAAAATTTGTATGGAGGCACAAAAGACCCCAAATAGCCAAAGCAATCTTAAGGGAAAAAAACGGAGCTGGAGGAATCAGGCTCCCTGACTTCAGACTATAACTACAAAGCTATGGTAAATAAGACCATATGGTACTGGCACAGAAACAGAAATATAGATCAATGGAACAGGATAGAAAACCCAGAGATAAACACATGCACCTATGGTCAACTAATCTATGACAAAGGAGGCAAGCATATACAATGGAGAAAAGACAGGCTCTTCAATAAGTGGTGCTGGGAAAACTGGACAGCTGCATGTAAAAGAATGAATACTCCCTAACAACACACACAAAAATAAACTCAAAATGGATTAAAGACCTAAACGCAAGAGCAGACACTATAAAACTCTTAGAGGGAAACATAGGAAGAACACTCTTTGACATAAACCACAGCAAGATCTTTTTTGACCCACCTCCTAGAGTAATGGAAATAAAAACAAAAATAAACAAATGGGACCTAATGAAACTTAAAAACTTTTGCACAGCAAAGGAAGGTATAAACAAGATGAAAAGACAACCCTCAGAATGAGAGAAAATATTTGCAAATGAATCAACAGACAAAGAACTAATCTCCAAAATATATAAACAGCTCATGTAGCTCAATTTAAAAAAACAAACAACTCAATCAAAAAATGGGCAGAAGACCTAAATAGACATTTCTCCAAAGAAGACGTACAGATGGCCAAGAAGCACATGAAAAGCTGCCCAACATCACTAATCATTAGAGAAATGCAAATCAAAACCACAATGAGGTATCACCTCTCACTGGTCAGAATGGCCATCATCAAAAAATCTACAAACAATAAATGCTGGAGAGGGTGTGGAGAAAAGGGAACCCTTTTGCACTGTTGGTGGGAATGTAAATTGATACAGCCACTATGGAGAAAAGTATGGAGGTTCCTTAAAAAACTAAAAATAGAACTACCATATGACCCAGCAATCCCACTACTGGGTATATACCCTGAGAAAACCATAATTCAAAAAGAGTCATGTACCAAAATGTTCATTGCAGCTCTATTTATAATAGCCAGGACATGGAAGCAACCGAAGTGTCCATCAACAGATGAATGGATAAAGAAGATGTGGCACATATATATATATAATGGAATATTACTCAGCCATAGAAAGGAAGGAAACTGAGTTATTTGTAGTGAGGTGGATGGACCTAGAGTCTGTCATACAGAGTGAAGTCAGTCAGAAAGAGAAAAACAGATACCGTATGCTAACACATATACATGGAATCTAAAAATTAAAAAAAGGTCATGAAGAACCTAGGCGCAAGACAGGAAAAGAGATGCAGATCTACTAGAGAATGGACTTGAGGGTACAGGGAGGGGGAAGGGTAAGCTGGGACAAAGTGAGAGAGTGGCATGGACATATATACACTACCAAATGTAAAATAGATAGCTACTGGGAAGCAGCCACATAGCACAGGGAGACCTGCTCGGTGCTTTGTGATCACTTAGTGGGGTGGGATAGGGAGGGTAGGAGGGAGGGAGATGCAAGAGGGAAGAGGTATGGGGATATATGTATATGTATAACTGATTCACTTTGTTATAAAGCAGAAACTAACACACCATTGTAAAGCAATTATACTCCAATAAAGATGTTAAAAAAAAAAAAAAGAATTACCATATGACCCAGCAATCCCACTACTGGGCATATACCCAGAGAAAACCATTATTCAGAAGGAGACATGCACCCCAGTGTTCACTGCAGCACGATTTACAATTGCCAGGTCATGGAAGCAACCTAAATGCCCATCGACAGATGAATGGATAAAGAAGATGCGGTACATATATACAATGGAATATTACTCAGCCAAAAATAGGAACGAAATTGGGTCATTTGTAGAGATGTGGAAGGACCTGGAGACTGTCATACAGAGTGAAGTAAGTCAGAAAGAGAAAAACAAATATCGTATATCAACACATATATGTGGAATCTAGAAAGATGGCACAGATGAACCAGTTTGCAAGTCAGAAATAGAGACACAGATGTAGAGAACAAATGTATGGACACCAAGGGGAGAAAGGTGGGGTGGTGGTGGTGGTGGTGGTGGGATGAATTGGGAGATTGGGATTTACATATATACACTAATATGTATAAGACAGATAACTAATAAGAACCTGCTGTATAAAAAATAAAAATAAATAAAATAAAATGAGATTCAAAAAAAAAAAAGAAACCACAATGAGACAGCACCTCACACCTGTCAGAATGGCTATCATCAAAAAGACCACAAATAACAAATGTTGGCGAGGATGTGGAGCAAAGGGAACCCCTGTACACTGTTGGTGGGAATGTAAATTGGTGCAGCTACTGTGGGAAATAGTATGGAGGTTCTTCAAAAACTAAAAATAGAACTACCATAGGATCCAGCAATTCCACTCCAGGGTACATATCTGAAGAAAACAAAAACACTAATTTGAAAAGATACATGTACCCCAATGTTCATAGCAGCATTATTAACAATAGCCAAGACAAGGAAGCAACCAAGGTGTCCATCAATAGATGAATGATAAAGAAGATACATATACATAGATAGATATAGACACAATGCTATATTACTGAGCCATAAAAAAAAAATGAAATTTTGCCATTTGCAACAACATGGATGGACCTGGAAGGTATTATGTTTAGTGAAATGCGTCAGAGAAAGACAAATACTGGATGTTTTCACTTACATGTGGAATCTAAAAAAGAAAACAAACAAATGAATTTAACAAAAAAGAAACAGATTCACAGCTACAGAAAACACACTAGTGGTTACCAGTGGGGAGAGGGAAGGGGAAGGGGAAGGGACAAGACAGAGGTATGGGATTAAGAGTTACAAATTACTATGTATAAAATAAGGGGACTTGCCTGGTGGCACAGTGGTTAAGAATCCGCCTGCCAATGCAGGGCACAGGGTTCGAGCCCTGGTCCAGGAAGATCCCACATGCTGCGGAGCAACTAAACCTATGCACCACAACTACTGAGCCTGAGCTCTAGAACCTGTGAGCCACAACTACTGAGCCCACCTGCCACAACTACTGAAGCCCGCGCATCTAGAGCCCATGCTCCGCAACAAGAGAAGCCACCACAATGAGAAGCCCATGCACTGCAACAAAGAGTAGCCCCGGCTCGCCGCAACTAGAGAAAGCCCGTGCGCTGCAATGAAGACCCAATGCAGCCAAAAATAAATAAATAAATAAATAAAATTTAAAAAGTAATAAATAAAATCAAATAAATAAGCTACAAGGATATACTGTACAGCATAGGGAATATAGCCAATATTTTATAACAAGTATAGGTGGAGTATAATCTATAAAATTTTTAAATCACTATGTTGTACACCTGAGATACAGCTGTATATCATCTATATCTCAATTTTTAAAAACCCTAAAAAAAAAAGAATCCTGAAATGGTTAAATAAGTAAGCACAGTATCCTTAAAAAAAAAAAAAGAAAAAGAAATCTTCTGGATTATTGAAAAGGTCTTTCTTCTTTACAGATAGCAAATATCTATAAAATAAAAATCTATTCTGCTTTAAAAAAGTTTTTTTAAAAAACAACTAGACATCATTCCACCATTATTGACACATTTCAGCTACAGGGAAAAGTGCTGGCTTCCATGACACGTCTGCTGGAGCTTGGAGGGGTTTCTCTGGCAAGACACCAGCTCCCTTGTAAGAAGCTGGCTGCATCTATGAGAGAAGGAAACAGACTCTTGTTACAGTAAATGTCAGCACCAGTGGGACAATCTTACCAGCTGGCTGTGTGCTGGGAACAAATATGTTTTTAGTGGTTCTTGACCTGGAAAACTCAACTTGGGGGGCCCCCCCGACCTTTGAGCCTGTTTAGAGGGAGAGTGAGCACCGATGCTCTCATTCTGGATCCTCCAAATGCAGATCACTGGACATGTTCCATCTTCCCACTCAAGGACTGACTAGAAACTTCTCAGCATCCAGCACTCATGCTGGCATCACTTCTACAAATGTTGGCTGCTATTCTTGCAAATATCTAGAAAGATGATTCTCATGAGTAATGAGAGTAATTCAAATGAAGTAAAGAGACCCTCATGGAAAAATTCACTTATTTCTGCATTATCTTTTTTTTTTTTTTTTTTACGGTACGCGGGCCTCTCACTGTTGTGGCCTCTCCCGTTGCAGAGCACAGGCTCCAGACGCGCAGGCCCAGTGGCCATGGCTCATGGGACTAGCCGCTCCGCGGCATGTGGGATCTTCGTGGACCGGGGCACGAACCCGTGTCCCCTGCATTGGCAGGTGGACTCTCAACCACTGCGCCACCAGGGAAGCTCTGCATTCTCATATTTGACGCCTGTATAGAATCTTTCATTAGGGTTGTTGCACAATTTAATCCAAAATTCCCTTTCTGATGGACTACTAGGTTATTCTCAAATTGTTTTTGCTTTGCTTCCAGTTTTGTTGAGATATAACTGACATACAGCACTGTATAAATTTAAGGTGAACTTTACCTTCAGTATCTCAGCATAGAAATCTCTAGAATTAGATTGCCCATATTCCAATACTGGTTTCGATATCTACTAGGTATCTAGTTACTTAGCCAGCAACTTTACTACCACATCTTCAGTTTCTGTATCTGTACAATGGGGATAATAATATTCCCTAATTCCTAGAGTGACCTAAGGATTAAAAGAAATAAAGATTGGAAGAGTTTATCTAGTGCTTCACACTTAGCAGTAAATGTACCTACCAATAGTACTAGGGGGAATGATATCGTCAGCAAATATATAATAAATTTAGTTATCCATTCTAAAGCAACATATACACACAATCATTTCAAAAAGCACATTCATTTAAAATAGTTATGTTTAAGTCCAATGTAGTGGGAGAATGTGGTACTTTATTTATAGCTTGTGATGAGCTATGGATAAATGGGAGAGAAAAGGCTTAGGGTAGATATAAAGTTCCTAATCGTTACCCTTAAACAAACTCCCCAAGCCTCCAGAGGCTTCTTTCTGCAGAAGAAGGAAGGTGAACAATTATGTTCCAAGCTACATGAATAGCAGAGTCAGGAAACCATAGCTATGTACTTCACTCCCTCTGCTCATGCCAAATTCCACTCGGCATT
>NW_006793838.1:271344-275259 GCF_000442215.2 Lipotes vexillifer
TTTATTGCACTCTTCTTGAAAGGTGGGGGAATTACGTGAGCACATGAAGTGCTGAGGGAATACAAAATAAGGGAGGAATCAGCTATTGAGATAGAAATGAGTGCTGTGCTGAAGCTAAGCAAATATACACCACACAATATTTTCCTATCCCATGACCATGGCAGACATCATTAATTGATCACTGCACTCTTCCCCCATGAACCTGTCCTCTTTCCCCATGAACCTGTCTATGACCTCATAATCCTCTACATAGTCCTGCTGCAGACAGACACTACCAATTATCCAGAGATAGAAAGTGACATGAAACCATTTTATAATCCCAGACATTGGTCCTGATAGAAACAATAAATAAAGGTCTGAAATACGATGAAGGTAGGCATTTAAATAGCTGGAAACAACTTGGGCCAAAATCATAGCAAAAAGGAGCATAACATCTACAGGGAAAAGTAAAGAGCTGGCTTCTTTTTTCCTAAGCATTGAAGTTTTGGGGCTGACAAAATGTGAAATTGGCTACAGAGAAGTAAAAGGCTGAAGGATTCAGAGTTCAGTTGGGGAATTAAAAAGAGATTCCAAAGTTGAAACCTGCAGTATTCATCAATTTAAAATTTTTTCGAAAAAAGACTGGCTCAGCGGGCTTCCCTGGTGGCGCAGTGGTTGAGAGTCTGCCTGCCGATGCAGGGGACACGGGTTCGTGCCCTGGTGTGGGAAGATCCCACATGCCGCGGAGCGGCTGGGCCCGTGAGCCATGGCCGCTGAGCCTGCGCGTCCGGAGCCTGTGCTCCGCAACGGGAGAGGCCACAACAGTGAGAGGCCCGCGTACCGCAAAAAAAAAAAAAAAAAAAAAAAAAGACTGGCTCAGCTATCTATGCTAAGAAACTACCTGAAAATGTAGCACAGGAATTACTGAAAGCCGTTTAATAAAATTAAAATGAGGATTATACCTCAAAAAGGCTTGGCTGAACTGTGTGAATCACAAAAAAGAAAGCAGCAGGATAATTATTTGTATTGTGACTTTTCAGCTAATAGAAGAAGGAAACTTTGTAGAATCAATAAGAAAAAATAACAAATTAATGGCAATTATAAAAGTATAACAATATATAGCAAAATATGTATATCTTAGCATAAACATATTTCCATGCTGTGTGTTAGGTATTTAACATGCATTATTTTATGCAACCTTACAGAAGAAGAAGGAGGGAAAAGGTGGAGGGAAGGATGAGGAAGAAACAGATGGAAAAGAGAGAGAAGGAAAAGAAACAAAGGTTTGTTTGCTTGTTTGTTTTTAGAGCCACTTTACACACCAGGCAATTGAAGCTCAGAACAGTGATGCAACTAGTCTGGCATGTGTCCCCATCCACCACTAAAATATATAGTAGGGTTGTTTTTCTTTTTAAACTTCTTTGCCATACTTTATCTAAAAAAAGTGGCCAGGGCTTCCCTGGTGGCGCAGTGGTTGAGAATCTGCCTGCCAATGCAGGGGACACGGGTTTGAGCCCTGCGAGCCCTGGTCTGGGAAGATCCCACATGCCGCGGAGCAACTGGGCCCATGAGTCACAACTACTGAGCCTGCGCATCTGGAGCCTGTGCTCCGCAACAAGAGAGGCCGCGATAGTGAGAGGCCCACGCACGGCGATGAACAGTGGCCCCCACTTGCCGCAACTATAGAAAGCCCTCGCACAGAAACGAAGACCCAACGCAGCCATAAATAAATAAATAAATAAAAATTTTTAAAAAATGTATTAAAAAAAGTGGCCAGGCACACTGCTATTGTAACAATCCAAGGTGAGGAGGCAAGATCAACCACTATGAACACCCCCCCTCTCTTCAGTATATGTAGGTATTACTATCACATAATACATGACAGAAACTGTAATCACTTGACTCTTTAGCTTGACAATGTGCCTGCAAGCAATCCCCCCACCAACATGGATTCACAAATATACCAAAAAAAAAGTTGACCAGCTAGTCATAATTAAGCAATCCTAACCTGCAATTACTGAGAACATACTATGTGTACATGCCTTCTCCTAGGGCTTTCTATTTATTGATGGATGCAAACATCCATCCATCCTTTCATTCATTCATTCAATAAACACATCTTTATGGCCAAATATGTTCAGTCATAACTACTTGGGAAAGACTAGTAAATAAAGCACCCACGAATGCCAGCCCTTATGAAGCTTCCACTCTAGTGGAAGAAGATTCATGATAAACAAGATAAATGTTAAAAGTACATAATATGTTAAGTGGTGATCACTATAAAGGAGAGAAGGAAGGAAGTAGAGAATGTTGGGGTAGAATATACAATTTTAGATATGGTGGTTTATTCAAGGAAAGAAGCAAAAGCCATTATGGCTCTAGAGGAGAGAGACACTCTAGTGCAAGATGAAGCTGTGTAAACTGGCAACAGGTAGGGCATGCAAATTCTTATAGACTAGGTTATGGGTTTGGGTCTTACTCTAGGAAAAAACAGGAAGCCATGGAAAGGTATAAGCAGGAGAGAAGCATGATCATGTCTGCATATGAAAAGATCTACTGGAAGAACTGACTGTGGGGATGCATGCTGGAAGCAGGAAGACCAGTTAGGATGTTATTTCAGGAGAAGTCAGAGCAGATGGCAGCTTGGACCAAGGCAGACATTTTGGAAGGATTTGGTAAATCGTTAAGGGGAGAAAATCAACAGGACTTGGTAATAGGTCAAATGTGAGGAGCGGTAAACTATTTTTTCCTTGAAAAAAAAAACAACACAGAAACAAAAGAAATATTCTAGGGGCCCAGTCTGGGATATGGCCCATCTCTAAACCAGTCATTTTAGGGATTCTTGATTAGGTGTTGAGCCCATTCTTGAATGTCAGAGTAGGGATGAGGGTGAAAAAGTGAAATCAACTCTAGTTTTAGGATGAATTAAAAGGTTCACTTAAAAAAAAAACAAGTTTCCACAAAAGGAAAGAGAGAATACATTACAGCAATCCAAATATGAGATAAAAGGACACATTAAACTTAAAAAAAAAGAGAGAGAATCTGACCAAAGGAAATGATTTGCTGCGTGAACAAAATTGACAAAAAGTCAAAGATTACATGAGGTTTGGAAACCCAGAAGCATCAGAATTCCTTTGACAGGAATGGAAAATTCAAAGAGGATAATATTTTAGTTGTGGGGAGAAATTAATTCTATTATTGTTATAAATGCCTTAAATATTTAGAACAGACACATGGCCACAACTGTACAGATAGTGCTGAGATATGTCAAGCAAAACACAAAACAATTAATTAGTATGACAACTTCTCCCAAGGAAGCAATTCAAACATTTAGTGAAAAACAAGGATATAATAAAACGCAATCATCTGGCGCCTATATTAGCAATAATTAGTATATATAATCAAAGCCAAGCCAAAGATTATTTTTCCATTCCAAGTGTACCAACTAAAAACATTCTGTTGGTGCAGATGGGAGGTATGCATTGGAGTCCAGCTATTTGATGCGAGAGAGGAAAGGCAGGCATTTCAAGAGGCTGATCAGGCTACCCAACAGACTAGGCAACCTCATCTGTACTTGGCAGACTGGAGCAAAACCACCTCCTGCAAATTGTGTGCTCTCCAGCACCAGCAAAACAAAGCTGGAGAGAGAACGGAGTGCAGAGAGCCTTGAACAAGTGGCGGAGACACGATCAAATCCTGCCCTCCATCCCTGGAGCTCCATATCTAGCTTATGAAACAGGAGTTCAAACCATTACCAGCTTCATTAGTGAAAATCCTCACGAGGCTTCTGAATTCTTTCTTGGACACGAGATAGATATGAATCCTCTCTCCTTCCGGATTCTCTTTCAAATATTAGCACAGACATGTAAGCCAGGTAAGTTAGTGCCCATCTCCATCTCTGTGACAGACATTACTAGGTGATAACGGCACTCTTTC
>NW_006793838.1:275323-285148 GCF_000442215.2 Lipotes vexillifer
GTGATAACGGCTCTCTTTCCCGATCAGCCTCAGGGTCTCTACCAAAGAAGGAACTTGGGTGGTAAAATCGTATCATAAAATACTACTCAACAAGAAAACGGAATAGACCGTTGATACATGCAATGACTTGGGTAAATTTCTGGGGCATTATGCTGAGTGAAAGAAGCCAATCCCCAAACATTACATACCATACATTCCTATATAATATTCTTGAAATGGCAACATATGAGAAATGATGAACATGTTAGTGGTTGCCAGAGGTTAGGGATGGGGGTAGGGTGGGAGAAATTGGGGCAATTTGCCGTGTGAGGGATCCTGTGGTGATAAAACTGTGCTATATTGGTGTGGACACATAAACCGATACAGGTGTATAGAACTAAATACACACAAACACACACACACACATAGAAGTACAAATAAAACAGGGGATCTGAATAATATCAGTAGATTCCATCAGTAGATGACATCAGTGTCTGGGTAAGAGCCATAGATCTTATCAGTATCAGTAAGATCAATCACTGATTGTGATGTGCTACTATAGTTTTTTAAGATTCCGTCAGAGGAATCTGATTTAAGGGTACCCAGGATCTCTCTGTATTATTTTGTAAGCTTTCTGTGAATCTACAAGTCTATACTTATCTCAAAATATAAAGTTTGTTTTTTTTAAAACAGCCCTTTGGAAATCTATCAACAATCAAAGTGATCACCACATTAAGTTGAAATCTATTTGTCCTCCCTCAAGTAGAGCATCAGGTTTTTATCCATATTTGCTTTCAAAACCAAAGAAAAGAAATATAATAAGTCTAATTTCCTGCCTAGATTCCGATTTTTTAAAAATATTTCTACTCTGTCAACAGAGGCTGCAGTGACCACAGAATGAGGTGACGTGGAAGTGTTTTGGGGTGTAGATATTTTGTCATCTCCACCATCTCCAGCTGGTATCAGCTGACCAGTGCTGGCAGAAATTTGGATTTCCTAGACTCAGCTCTGGCATTGACATGTGCCTGGAGTTCGGAGGTAAGCTACCCAAACCCCTGCAGTTTGTCTTGACTCTGATTCTGAATGGTTCTGTCAGCCCCCAACTAATCCCAGAGTACCCACATTCCAAAGCAGAATCGCATCTAACTGCTGGCAAAACATTTCCTTTGATTCCATGGCAACCCTATATCCTAACTGCATTTTGCATGGGCTGCAACCTTCCATTTACCCTACATTCATTTCCAAATTGAAATGGTATCTTGTACTACACATGTTTTCCGTGATAGTTTGTCCTGTGAATTCATTTAATAATGAAGCATATGGTCTGTCTTCCCATTTCAAGAACCTCGGTAGCGTTCACAACAGCCAACTGCCAGGCATTACATATACACAAGGAGGAGCTTTTCAGCCTGCAATTTTGAAGCTGAAAAGATGCTCAGGTGAGTTTGCTTCCATTAACCTGCACCAATGAGAATATTACTGCATTCTCCCACACTCAATAGCATGGAAGTTGCTGAATATTTAGTAGCATAATCAAGTATAATAGGGGCAGAATGGGAGAACTCCTTGCAAACTTCCTTCAGCCTTTCACTGTCTGACAGCAGAGGATGTCTGTTTATTTTAAGGAAAATGTTGTTTAAAAGGCACCTTTTTTTTGGTGAAGAAAACAGGTTATCACATACACTGCAGGAATGTAAATGAATGAAACCTTTTTGGAGAGCAAATTTTAGCAATATCTATGAAAAGTAAATTGATCCAGCCCTTGCAGAACTAAGAAATTATCCTATAAATATACATGCACAAACACCAAGAGATAGACGTATAAATAAATGCAGTGCTTGAAATAGGAAAAAAGAAAAAACCCTGAAGCCAAACTATTTATATAGGCATTAATAAGGGATCCATTAAATAAACATTGCTTAATTCATAAAATGGAATACTATGAAGCTATTAAAAAGAATAAGTTAGTTCTATACAATCGAGTATGGAATTATTATATATGCCATACTCATTTATAAATATTAGAGCACTAGCTGGATGGCTAATTGTTTTTTTCTTTCTTTCTTTCTTTTTTTGATGGGTAGCTAATAAATCTTTCATGGACCAATTCTGGGAATATTGCTACTTCTCTTATTCTGTGGTTCTTGATTCCTTTCTCAAGATCTGCTACTCTAAGGACATCTGAAGATGACTATGGCATGGGGTAAATAGGGAGTGATTCTTCAAAGGATATAAAGTTTCAGTCATGCTAGACGAGTAAGTTCTAGGGATCTAATGTACAATATAGTACCTAGAGCTACAATATGGTATCGGGCACTTCCAAATGTAAGAGGGTAGATCTCCTGTCAAGTGTTCTTACACACACACACACAAAACGAAGAGACACCAGGATTCTCTGAGAGGTGCTGAATATGTCTATTACCTTAATTACAGTGATGATATCACAGGCTTATGCATATGTCCAAACTTATCAAACTGTACACATTAAATATATGTCATTCTCTGTATATCAATTACACCTTAACACAACAGTTTTTTTTTAAGGTCACTCTTTCAGAATCTAAAGGAAAAAAAAATCCCCAAACTTTGTTTCAGCTTTGATTTTTTACAAAGACGTATTTCATGATGCTACTCAGCCTCTTCAAAAATGTGCATGCTGAGAACAATTGTTAATCTTTCTAAAACAAGAGTCTGGGAAGTTTGCGTTAATATCATAAAGGAACACACACACACACACACACACACACAGACACACACACAGACACACACACAATATTCCAGCTCTACAGTAATCCATATTATGTTGGATCTACCTTATTCAAGCCAATATGTCAATTTTGAGACTAAACTTCTTTAAAGCTGAGTTGAAGTTCCTTCTCTACCACTTGCTATGTAAATCTGATGAATTTATCAAACCCTCTTTCTAGTTTTCCTATCTATAACGTGGGTTTGATAACTAGACATACCTTATAGGGCTGTTGAAAATATTAAATGAAATAATACTCATAAAGCATTTGCTAAAATGTCTATCCAATAATAATATTCAATTCTTATGTATACATGTATATGTATGTAAACACACACATACAGTTGAAGGCAGAGGGTCCAGCCATTTCCCAAACTAAGTTTTATGACTCTCTTACCATCTTCTTATAATTGTCTATTTACCTTCAACTTTTTCTAAATGCCTTCTTTAAGAAGAGTAGGCATTCAGCTCAATCTAACAAAAAGAACTTCTAACATTTAAAAAAGCCATACAAAAGTGGCTGCCTTGTGAGACAGTCCCAACACTGAGGGTATTCAAGCAAACGAGCTCTTGTGGGATGAATCATAAGAAAGATACAAGGGTCTCTCTGTGACAGGGGTCTTTCAGGCTCCTTTCCACATTCACATGGAATGCTGGCCATGCACTTCAGTTGTAGTTTTTCTAATCTCCCAGGGGTAGACACCTGACTGGTTCTCAGCCCTCTACATATAGCATCTTTCACCTGCATCCCTGACAGCACAATAGCATGTAACTATTTCTATATTCATAGCCTGTCTTCCTCTGACTGGAAATCCTTGAGGGCAGTGACTTGATCCTATTTATTTCTTCATCTCACAACACTAGGCACACAGTAGGTGCTCAGTGAACGACTTTGGGATGATAAAATCAATCCTGCAAAGCAATCTTGAGTGTTTTTCCATCTACAAAGTTTCCCTTATAAATTCTAGACCTTTCAATATTCTGACAGAAGATTTAAACAAATCTGCTGTTAAAATATTAATAACAGAAGCAGCAGCAATGATGGCAATGATGTATAAATTGAAAAGTAAATCCACAGAGATGTCAATAGAACATTTTTGTGTCTTTGTTTCCATTCCCCTTATTTGAGAAGGGATGTTTTTATCAGCTTTAATGCCTAACTAGAATAATTTACATCTATCTCCTATCCCCTGGTATCAAGAGTCAAAGCATGTGATGGCTGCCTTCTTTGGAGAACCTTCCTAATGATATTTCTCCTCTCAAAATGACTAGTTGATAACAAGCACAGCAATAAAGTAGATGCCTCTTCCATCCAATAAATGCCCTGCTTCCTTAAGTCAAAATTTTCTTCAAGGTGGGACGGGGAGGAAAGGTAAAATAAAAGATTGCATTTATAGTTTGGCCATAGAGACTAAATCAGATCATGTTTATTGATTTATTTCAATCAATAGACATGGAAAAGTTCAGGAGATTTTGACCCATGCCTCTAGGTATGCATTTGAGAGAGGTTTTTACCCAGCCCCCTAAGTTGAGTTATTGCAGAATAAAAAAATGTGTCCACCAAGTGACACAGATATATTCATAACAGGAGGGAAGGAGGAAATTCAGCTCCTCTTATTTTTCCTGCAGATTATAACATTAAAAGATAGATTTTGCACAAATTATTAAACTATGTCATGGTTCTATGTTATTAACCAAATGATAGCCTCCCCCCGCCAAAAAAAAATATCAGAATCATAGATGAACATACCCTGGATCATAAGATTAAATAGGATTCATGCAGTGACAATGGCCATTCCTTGGTTTACTTTTTGCCCAGGTTATATGTGTTCTCAGAAACCATCTCTGTCTGTTGGACTCTCAGGTCTCCTGGAGTCTTCCAAAAATTTAAGTTTCTTAGTGCTGGCTCTGTACCACTCATCATATAGTGCCTCTTCTGGAGAGGGAAAATGGTCCACCATGTTTGGGAATGAAATCTCATGTCTATACCCCACAAAGAAGTAACTCATCTAAACTACTTTTGCAGGAGCTGAGCTAACCAGGACACACCTGTCTTTCTCATGCTGTATTTCCAAAGGGAAATTAATATCTTCTCACTGACATGTACACACACCAGACTCAGGTTTTTTCCAACATCACTGACACAAAAGAGAGACCACTGGCAATGAGGCAAATAGAACCAGAGACCTTAGGGCATATCTTCACCAAGACTGCATGACCAGCTGTTGGGTAGCACAAGACCTAATGGACACCATTTTTAAAGAAGCTAGGGTTCAAGCTGAAATCAAAGCTTTAATGGGGTTTTGAACTGTGATGGGTATAAAGAGGTAATGGCAACATTCTTTGGCTAACAGGTCAGCCAAGGGATGGGATGAGATAGTGGATACACATTGTAGTAGTGTATCCACAGTTTGCTCCTGGTCCATCATCTCCCCGCCAGTTTTGTTTTGTTTTGTTTTGTTTTTTGGTAGCAACATTTCTCTTTCCACTGATAGAATGCTTTCCACATGGTGTTTTTTAGTAAAGTTACGTTAACCCCATATGTGCAACCCCAATGTGCAACTGCTATTGATACATGGTCTTGCTGGACTCAGATTCTTTCTCCTTCTACCTCCAGGGGTCCGTTCAGGGATGAGAATGTGATCCAAAGAGAGTTGATACCTCTCTTATTTTATAGACGGAAGCTAGAAGAGAGAGGATCATGTTTTGCTTCAAAACATGAGCCGTTAAGAATATAGCCTGAAGGCTACAAGTGGCTTCATGAAGAAAATCTGCTCAAGAATGAAACCAACACTCAGAAGGAAGCCAAAAGATAGAGACTAGACATAACACTGGTGACATTATTTGAACGCCTGGAGCCAGCACTGCCTAAAGACAACATATTTTTTCAATTCCTAATTTTATGAGCCAATAAATCTCATTGTTACAAAGCAAGATTAAATTTGTTGGAATTTGGTTTCTGTCACTTGTAATAAAAACTGTACTGATGAATCCAAGTGTAGACAAGAAAAGTGTGACCTACCTCCCACTCTGTGGCTGAGTTTTAAAAATCCTCTTTCCCAAAGAGGTCTAATTTTGGTCAAGGCGGCTTCTGGATCGACAAAAATCTTTCTTTCCTTTGGACAACTTCATACATGATGAGGTTGGAATGTTGGTTGAGCTTAACAAAATAGTTCCTGAAAATGGAACACACTTTACAGCCTCTTTCATTTGAGGGAGAGAACTCCTGTGCTACCATAAAAATAATTTTGGAAAGAAGTGCATCTGCTTTCAGAAAGTGTCTGCCAAGATGTGGCCTGATGTAATTTAAAATGGCTAAGACAATCAGCTCGAAAATTAAGGTTTCTAATGGGAACACCTACTCAGCCCTAATAATAGGGGAACTACCATCATAATTATAATGTGGTGCAAGCAGGCACATCATTAACTAACTTTTCTCAGCTACTGCAATTAACGAGCCTCAACAGACTGAGTAAATTATTAATAACCCACACATGCTCCAGTGCACACTGCTGGCTATTTTTTTTTTCAAGTAAGAAGCAAAAAAGTTAACAGCTGATATCCAAACAATCTTTGATTTATCTCTTTCACAACATTATTGTACTTAATAACTCTTTCTGGAGGAGATAACGGTTGTAGAGAATTAAGTAGTGAATAGAGAAGTGAGCAATGTCATCTAACAGAGAGACCATCTTTTATGAGTTGATCAAACAGTCTCATTCCTTACTTTCTTCATGGTGCAATCATTTACGGAACTGTTATTACCATTGAGTGCTAGTAATGGTGCAAGTTGTTAATGGCTGTTACTTTATACAGTAGGGTGTGAATCAGCAGTTCTCAAATATAGCCTAGGGACCAATTTAGGTTTATGATGTTCACAAATAATCTCCTCAGATCATGGGGCATTAATGCAGGGTGGCTGAGTCCACTGTGTTAATGATAAAGAAGACCAAAAAAATATATATATATATATCCAGAAAGAGCAAAGGGGCATAGTCAAGGTTGCACAAATAGGTAGGGAAGTCTCTTCCACCCCTTACATTTAAGTGGTTGCCAGCCACTGGGTAAATAAAGCATATTCCTTACCTTTAAGGGGTACATGTTCTAACAGAAGGAGGCTACTGAATAGGAAACATCAATAGACCATGAAAGCCCTATGGTTGGAATAAATAAGGGGAAGAAGGAGGGAAGGCCAGTCAACCCAGCCTGGGGCAGGAGGTCACAGACAGATTCCCATAAGATTTCAAATCTCTGGATTCTTTAATGAGGAAGGGAGGGGAAAGGGAAGGGTGGAAAGGAGAAGAGAATGGAAGAGAAGAGAAGAGAATAAAATAAAATAAAATTACATTAAAATAAGTGGCAAAGGCAAAACAGAGGTAGTAAAGGGTCTGAGCAGAGGAAACACTGTACATAAAGGTCTAGGTGTAAGAAAGGCATGGCACATTCTTGGAACAACAGGTCACCTGATGTACCTGGAGGACAGACGAGATGGTGGGTAGGGGCCAGGTGAGAAGGGCTGTGTTAAGGCACAGATGCTCACTGCTGAGAGCGGTGAAGAGCCTCTGAGGAGTCTTCAGTAGGAAGTGACTGTACTGATGAAAGGACCACTAGAGCAGCAGTTGGAAGAATGGAGTGGAGATGGGGTGAGGTGTGGAGAATACGGAACCCAGAGAGCTTGCACCAATCTATGGGATGACAGTGGTCTTAACCCCAGACTCAGAGGTGCAGACGTAGCAGGGAATAAATGTGTGCATTTTTGTGATTATTGGGAGGTGAAACCCAGAGACTGGACTCTTCACTCCAAGACTCCAGCCAAGTCCTTAACAGGCAAACAGCCATATTGCAACTGCTGCTGCTACCAGATTGAAACAACACCAGAAAGTCCAGTAAGCTGATTCTGAGTCAAAAACACAAAGGTGGAGATTCTGGGAAACTGGGCTGCCAAAGATGATTTCCCATACTTGGGTTTCTCACTTCCATCTCGCTAAACCTGCATCTTCAAAGACCATCTCCTACTGGTGAGGTAGGGAGTCTTTTAGAAAGAAAGAATGAGAACAAGTGTAGGGTAGGTAGACCAGAAGGCCTCTTACCCTGAAGAAATCTATACAAGAGGGAAGTAGCAGAACGCTATGACTCCACGGATTTCTATCTTGATGCCTCCTTCCACGAAAAGGCATCAGACTGAATTGATTTTAGGTACCTGCAGAGTCATCTGGCCAAGTGCTGTGAGCAGGAGGAGGAAAGAAAAAGTGACCCATGGGTCACACAGCTACAAACATACTCGGAGCCTGTCTGCAGGCAAGTACGTGGGGCTCTGCTGAATTCAGGATCAGCCTCACGCAGCCTCTGCCTCCCAGGCCTCCTCAGGTTTCTGCTCAAACGATTGCCTCATTTTGAGATCATTCAAGCACGTTACAACTGTAGACAGCAGAGCAGCACATCTATTCAATGACCATTTAAACTATACAACTGGAATTTATCACAAGTACAAGGAAAAGGGTGATTCGTTAGAAAATCAAACTTGGAAAATCTCCACTCGTGATCAAACAGCTATGTTTTCCGCTCAGGGAACTGGGCACTGCAGTCTTCAAACATTAAGTAGATAAGCCTCCTCTTGGTGTAGAAAAGTGATCTGAGGTAGAGATGCATACAGCAAAATAGGTGTTAAAATAGAGAGGAAAAGATGTAAAAGATGTAAAGGAAGAAATTGAGACAAGGCAAGAGGAAAAGAGGGGGACAGTATAGGTGAATGCAAAAAATTCATTCTGTAATAGCCTGTATGGTTGCTGAAATCCGACTTCTTGGAGATCTTCTGTAATGATTATTAAAGGGGAAACTCCTCTATAGACAACATCCGTGATGCCTTTAAATCTCATCTATTTGTACAGAAATTTTCTTTTCATTGTACCTATTGGTCTGACAGAGACCAGGCACTCTACAAGGTCTAAAGATCTGGATCCTATGAGTTAGGACTGAGAAGCAGCACTTCTTTGGTTCCTCTAAGCAAATTGTGCCTCATTTCCTAGAGACTGGCTATGATCAGGTCAGTCCATCCAATCTTTGGCCATCTTCTAAAGAACGAGCTTTTCACTTGGGCCCTGATCCGTGGTGGCCATTTTTACCTTTGTATACCTCCTTTGAAAGCCACTCAGGAAAGAACCCCCATTGTTTCAGCTCCTTGTCCCACCTTTAGTCTTATTCCAGTAATGGCTTCCATGGAAGTCCCATAATACGGGGGTCCCCCACCCCCGGTCCACGGCCTGTTAGGAACCAGGCCACATGGCAGGAGGTGAGTGGCAGGCCAGCGAGCGAAGCTTCATCTGCCACTCCCCACCGCTCCCCATCCCACCTCATCACTCCTCACCGCTCCCCATCGCTCCCCACCGCTCCCCACCACTCATTGCTCCCCACTGCTCCCCATCGCTCCCCATTGCTCGCATCACTGCCTGAACTACCCCACCACCCATCCATGGAAAAATTGTCTTCCACGAATCCAGCCCCTGGTGCCAAAAAGATTGGGGACCGCTGCCTTAATAAGCCGCCCACCCTATGGCCCTTCATGTTTGCTGTCAAACTCAACATGCTGTTTGATTAGATTTCTCCTGAAGAACAAACTACGTAATCACCCATAGCAACAGTGTCAATGGCAAGGTAGAGGCAAAGAGATGAAGCAAGAGAAAATCATAAGGTGGGGGGAGGGGGTATTTGGCTTTGACAGCATCCACTTTGTGGCGTTTGGCTGGTGAATTCATAGAATAATGTGTTGTAGACGTTATGCCTCACACCCACCACAGTGGAAATCTGAAATCTCTGGGCAGGCTTTCAGATAACACGAAGATGCATGATAAAGTAGAATGCAAACATACACTAGAACCACTGTGGGTGTCAGTTTCAGAGTTTCTGGAGTGACGGGGAACAAGCTTTATGTCATAGGCGTATAGCTCTTGCCTGGTTTTAACAAGGAGCTCAAGAAGAGCTGAATGAAACGCAAAAGTTAACCCTGATGGCCTGTGCAGTGTAGCCCTCTCTAAAAACAGAAAGCTGAGGACCACTTCTGTTCATCGTCACTACCAAGCCAACCTTTCTGGAGGGTAGGGAAA
>NW_006793838.1:285197-285618 GCF_000442215.2 Lipotes vexillifer
GGAGGGAAAGGGCTAGCGGGTAGGTGAAATGTTCAGCTGGTTCAGCTAGGTATGCGGATGCTGCAATCCTCAATCTAGATGTGCTTAAACATTCAAATCTCATTTTAAAACTCATCTTTACCCCCTTTGGAACAGAACGAAGAATAGGGGAGTTAGCAGTTTTCATCACAGGACTCTTAGCCCCCAGCCAGTTAATCAAACAGTGGAGCAGATGGGGTGAGTTCTTCCATAGGAGAGCTGAAGGAAGGAGTGGCTGCCAAATAGTGATGGAGGCAAGCACGTGGCCACCACTGCTGTTCCCCATGGGGCTGGCAGACCCGAGGAACTGCAGCCCTCCGAGAAGCAGATTGTCCATGAATGAAGAGGACTGGCCACGTACAGAAGTCATGGAGAGGCATTGTGGGAGGGAGGGAGGGAAAGA
>NW_006793838.1:286191-290857 GCF_000442215.2 Lipotes vexillifer
GGGAAAGAGATTGATTCAGAACTGGCCATGTCTTCCTAACATGGGGCCATGCTGCCGGGATACATCAAGCTCAAAAGATACATTTTTGTTCTTTTGTTTCAAGATCTGCAGTCAGCACCTAGATGGGGCCAAACTCAGCTGTTAAGCATCCACAAGATGAACCTGGCTCCTAAATATTCTTTGTAACATAACCCAGGAAAATTGAAACATGGCAGTTGCCTGCAGGTCATGAGAACCTGAACACCCTTTAAGTGCAAAACAAAACAAACAAACAACAACAAAGCAGGTACATGGCAGAAGGAGGGGTTGGGGAGGTGTGTCCTTGACTATAGGAGGGCCATTCTGAGACCTGGGGAGACTTACACTGGGAAAGGGATCACTGTCAAAGTTGCCAACCAGCCCCATCTGACTCAAGGTTTGCTGAGAAGAAAACGTAAAGGAAAACACGCCCTCTAACCCATCCAGAATTTGTATATCTCCTTGCCCTCCACTGGAGGAAGTAGGAAGGGGATGACTTTAGTGTGGGCAAAGGCACCTCAGATCACAGACACCGCACTGCTGGAGACCCCCAGGGAGACACAAACCCAATGTTGCCAAATAGCAACCTTCAGAAATCACCTTCTCGGGCCATAAATACTCCTTTATTCCATAGCTTGATTTGCTATTGATTTAAGGCTCTTTTTCACAATGATGCAGGAAAACATTTTATTTTCTCAGATATAAGTAGGAGGAAGTCTGTCTGGGGAAAGCAGGGGCAAGGCTGCTGGGCAGAGCAATGGCATCATTTAAGGGGAGCTGAAAGGAAGGGCTTTCCACTGCATCCCTAAATGCCCACATGTAAAATTTCTAAATAAGTCTAGATTCCTCGATATCAGGAGCTTTTCACCTGGTAACTGTGGATCCAGGATGGGTATTGGCAATTGTGGACGCCAAGTAATGGTGCAAAACACTGTGTTTATGCATATATCTATTTCTCTGGAGAGAAGATGCTTCACTTTCATTAGCCTCTGAGGATTCTGAGACTCTCCAAATGAGGACATCTTCAAGATATCCTAAACCATCATCTTAGCAAACTGCAAAGATAGTCATATACTACCACTCAGAGGAGCAAATCTTGTACAGACATGTTCTCCCAAAAGAGAAAACTTACAGAAATATCAACCCTGAACTCAGATTTTAAAGCCATTCAAGGGCACACAGGAACCAAAATAGGAATGTTCTGAAGACAATGCCATGCTTTATTTATTATTTATTTATTTGCCACGCCGTGTGGCATGCAGGGTGTTAGTTCTCTGACCAGGGATCCAACCCGTGCCCCCTGCAGTGGAAGCTCGAAGTCTTAACCCCTGGACTGCCAGGGAATTCCCTACCATGCTTTAAAGAAAGTCATGATCATTCCACAGTCTCTGAAGAAATATTATTGTGTAAGATCCTGGAGGCGAGGGGCTTTCACTAAAAAGATCACAGGTTGCACTGCCCCCACCCCACAGGCTTATCACAGTGCCTGATACACAACAGATACTCAATAAAGCCTGTTGAATAATATACATGAATAAATGAATGAATGAATGTAAGATCCAATGAAGCCCTTCTAAGAAGTTTTCACGGTAAAGAGGATATTTTCCGGAGCTGACTTCCCAGGCTCTGGGTCCTTGCTTGCCTCCAAGGACACAGAAAAGATAAAAGGGGTGAGTGGAAAGAAGCTCTGCGGGAAAGCGACCCCATAAATACCAGGTATTGTTATTTTTATTTTTATTGGTGCTCCTACTGCCTTCAGGGGAGGAGGGAGCATATGTGAATATGGTTAATCTTCGACCTGACTCCAAACGCGTTCTAAATCACTGAGCCACATTTTATTTTAAATTGACTGATAAAGAAATCTCACACCCCACACCACTCCCCATTTTCTTGGGTCGTTTAATGTTCCCACCCTTCTCCAGGGACTCAGGGCTTTTTCCCTGAGAGCTGGGTAGAGTGGGGGCTGAACGGAGACTGGGATGCATTATCACCTCTGTCTCTTTCTCTCTGCCTGTCTGTCTCCTGTCTGTCTGTTTCTCTTTGTCTCTCTCTCTCAATTGCCCTGATGAAAGCACAAATATCACCCTGAATCAGACGCCTCGCCTTTCTGCTCACTTACAAAAAACCCCACATCCACCTTTTTGCTTTCCCCTACACAAAAGTAAATGGAAAATATTTTGCAAATGTCAAATGCTCTATAAAAGGAAAAATATGAAGGACACTGGACAAATAAACAATAATGCTAATGACAAATTTTACCTCTCCTTACTAAAGCACTCTCTGCCACCCAGTTCCAATTCTGGAGTTTTATCTCAAGGGTCAGAAACCAGCTATATCATAGGTAGAAATGGATTCTCACCGAAAAGTACTCTCCAAATGTGTCAGCAGATGATGTTAAAGAAGAAGGAAGAAAACTAAAAGAAAATTACTCAGGACTGAGCATTTTCTTTCATGCATTCATTCATTCAACACTTTTTAAAGCAACCCAACGTTCCCCAAATAGCATAGTTGTTGGGAATAAAACGTACGAAACAACAGAGGTGGTCCCTGCCCCAATGAGAAAATCATATTGAAGTAGAGAACAAAGGCCACGAAAGAGCCAGCCACATGGAAAAACAGCATTGGGAAGAGCGCGTACACATACTCAGAGGTAAAACAGAAACAAACAACCCCCCCAAAATAAAACAAACAAAAACAAAAACAGAAAACAAAAAACTTGCAATGTTCCAGGAACTGTCAGGAAGCAAGAGTAGGGAACAGGAGCTCGTGGAAAAGTGACAAGAAATGAGGTCACAGAGGAACCTAGGAGCTGGATCTTGCCACATGGCCATGGTAACGAGTCTGGATTTTTTACTAAGTGAAATGGAAATCCACTGAAGCATTTTAAGGGAGGGCAGAGGACAGGATGGGATTTATTTCTTTAAAAGGTCACTCTGGCTAACAGTGAGGAACTGAAAGGAGGGAACAGAAGTGGAAGCAAATTGTCCAGTTAGGAGCCTAGTGCAGTCACCCAGGGGAGCATTGTTGGGGGCTCTGACTAGGCCGATGGCAGTGGGGACGGAAGGGAAACCTTTTAGGACTCACTGGTGAATTGGGTGTTGAGAGAAAGGGGAAGAAGGGGTTCAGGAAGACTACAGTAGTCCATCTCTTTGAAACATCTGGAAACGCTAATGTTAGATCAGTTTAAATGCATCCAAAGTACAAATGGCATTGATATTTGTTAACATGTGGTCCTTCATTAGGTCAGGGAGAGTCACAAATCTCTCCTTGCCCCCCCCCGCCCAAATGATTATTGACTCCCTCTTACAAAATTATATTTCCATGCTTTAAGCTTTCATTGAAGCCTGCATAATTTTCCCTAGTATCATCTCTCACAACCTTCATTAAAGAACTCTCTGATAAGTTACCCTCACTGTCTCCCTAGCTGGATTCCGAGGTCCATCGGAGCAGAAGCCATCTCTGTCTTTGTTAGCATTATATTCCCAGAACCAAGCACTGTGTCTGACATCCTGTGGGCACATTGAAATGAATACTGGATGTGAAGAGATGCCCTGAAATTAACTCTCTGAGTCTTCAGAAGATGAAGGACAGGAAGTAATTCAAGCCCAGTCCTGACACCCACCAACTGTTTCCTTGTCTCCTTACAAGGATCTTCCCACTCCTTCCCCAGCCGACTGCAAGTCTAGATACACCATTCCCATAAAGCTAGAGCCATGGTGAATGCGATGACTCACAGTTAGGAAACCACCATGAATAATCACTGGGGGTCCCCAGGATGAGCTGAAGGTGGCTTCCCACAGGGCTCTTGGAAGCAGAGCAGGCCTCATTCTTCCCTCCAGCTAGAGTTCATCCTCTTTCTCCCTCCCACTTCCACCTCAGGCTCTGAGACACTTAGAAACCATACTTGAACTCCTTTTGGAAATGCCAATTACTTATGAAAACATTTCACAAAAGAACTCCATCGAACCATGCTACTGGTGATGCTTCAAGACGTTTGGCTCTTTGAAACCCATTATGATCACACAAAGGAAACACGTTGGACAGTTCAAGGCTACCTTTCCCATAAATACCCGTTGATCCAATTCCCATCGTCCACTCCAGAATTTTAATCATTACTGCATGGGATATTACTCTGAGAAATTCTGCTCTAAGGGTTTTAGACGGGCACTGTTGATTCAGGTATTTACCAAAAAATGTCTAGAAAGATGCCACAAAATTCATCCATTCGTTAAAAAATAGAAAGATGCCCCCAATTTACTGATTATACATTAAAAACGTATTTATTAAATTCATACCATGTGCCAGGTCCTGGGTATCCATCAATGGATTAAACAGACAGGGCCCCTCTCCTCACAAAAGTGTCTCCTTGGGAAAACAGACAATAGAGCAATGGATATATGATTGCAAATTATAGTAAGCGGCATAAAGAAAAATGATTCAGGTGCTATAATATAGACTGGGGTGGGGGAAGGTAAGCACTTAGATGAGATGGTCAGGAGAGATGAATAAGAGAAGGTGGAGAGAAGACAGCATTTAAGCTATGTTGTAAAACTGAGAAGGGACCCACCATTCATTGAATGCGAGGGATAGAGGGGAAATGCAGATGGGGATGAGATGGAGAGGGAGAAGGGGACGGGGGCGGGGACGG
>NW_006793838.1:291169-293200 GCF_000442215.2 Lipotes vexillifer
GGACGGGGGCGGGGACGGGGACAGGCATGGGGACGGGGCTGGGGATGGGGATGGAAATGGCTAATATTTCCAACCCCCTGAAGACCTGGCAGTGACCTTCTTCCAGGTACTCTGTGTCCCTCTGCCGTCTCCCCTTGAATATGTAATCAGCAACCACACTCACCTCAGCCCTTCTTTTCAAGATGCTGTCTGTACCTTCCCCTTCCTCCACAGCCTAAACTTTTACAGGCTGACCCCATCCTTAGTGTCCTTGCTCCCTCATCACCTGCTCACTCCTTAATACCTGGACATGTGTCTCTCTCCACGCTCAACTGAAGCAGCCTCCTCAAAGGTCAACAGTAAATTTGTTTTCAAATCCAATCAATTTATTTCTCAGCCTTCAACATCTTCATAGCCTTTGATTTTCACCATCCCAACATTCTTGAAACTGTCTCCCTTCCTTTGCCTCTTTGTCTAAGCCTTCTCCTGAAACTGTCCCTGGTTTACGCATGTTTCTCTTCCTTTCCTCACCATCACCAATAAAAATAGTAGTGGCAGAAGTACCTTACCCTTTATTCAGCACATATAACATGCCAGGCACTGTGCTGAGTATTCCACAAAGCTGGGTGCGGACTATTTGGAGCTATTTATTTCGGATTTCTTTCCCTGTGTTTTCTCCTCTTGCTTTCATCACTCAGACAGGTAGGAAAGACCCTCTTTGGTCTTTGGTCTCAAGATGAGGAAGAGAGTGGAGAGGAGGGAGTCATGGAGGGATGGTGACAGCCAGGTCAGAGAGGCAATGCTGCCTGTAGGAATTTGCTTTCCAAAAGCCTTTTGAGGTGCTTATGCTCAGTGTTCTGTACGGAGAATTCGGGGCATCTCTGACGGAAACAGAAAGATTGGAAGAGAAAGAAAAGAGGGATGGAGGAAAGGAGAGAGAAAAAGAGAGAGATTTCACACAGATTATAACAGAGATTCCCAGACACTTGTAAGAGGATCAAAGTCTATGAGTTTCATAAGCAGCAGAGACCTCCAAAGGGAAATGGGTATGGGGTCCCAGCTTCCACCAAATATTCGAATCTCAAGCTTATGCGCTGAAGAAATGCAACCTGTGTATCTAGAAGATAATCAAGGTAATGGCCAGGCAGTGTCCTACCTCTGCCCTTCACCTCTCTAGGCACCAGGTGAGAGTCTGGATCCTTTGCTTAATGAAGATAATACTGATATTTCCCGCCCATGAAGTGGAAACAAGGATGAGGATAAAATGAACTTTATTTTAAAATAGCACAGAAATCTGCTCCTTCTTGCACCATTGAGTTTGTGAGCACTGATTCACACATGCATTCTCTCCCTTAATCCTTACAACCTCCTGTACTTGCCTCCGTGTTGCCGAAAAGAGAATGTTACTTCAGAAAGTTTACCTGGCTTGCCCATGTCACAAAGTGGCAAAGCCAAGATGAACAGAAGACTAACACCAACATTCATGGCCTTATTTATTAAGTCTTATTGCCAAAGACACTGTGTGCATCCTCTCACTTTTCTTCTCTTTATATCTTCGGTCCCAGCAATCTTACTATCTCTCATGACTTCAGGTATCCATTTCCCCACGCTTCTTGCCAAGTCTGATCCTTACATCCTACTCTTTCCATTAGCATTATCTGATGACCCTATTTGAGTCAACAGTGTTTCCCCCATTGCCAGACCATGCTTCAAACTTCTGAGTCATCCTTCTCTCCAAACATCACTTCTTGACTAAGATCTTTGGCTTTGGAGACAAACTACCTAGTGAAAATTCCAGCTCTCCTGCTGTGACCTTGGGCAAATGACTTAACCTCTCTCTGCCTCCATTTTCTCATCTTTAAAATCATGAAGAGAGAAGCTACTGCACTGAGATGTTTTGAGTATTAAATTAGGTAATACACAGAAAGTTAAACATTTAGAATAGGACCTGGCAAATAATAGATGCTCAATAAAAATTAGCCAGAGTTGTCTATGCAAAATAGTTTTTGAGGCCCTGCACATTAATTTGAAAATGAAATAGATCCTCACTCT
>NW_006793838.1:293282-316969 GCF_000442215.2 Lipotes vexillifer
CACTAGCCTTGTTTCATACTGTCACCCCTTTGGGTTAAGTTGCTATTGTGATATATCAGAGTTTTAACCATGCATCCTGTCCCTGAACTTCCTCCAAGATCTTTGTGGTGGTCCTAATAGGTTTTCCAAAGCCATAAACCCCCTGATAACTTCTCATTGCACACCAGAGGAGTCAGCATAGCTGAGTAAAGATGAGAACTTTGCAGCTGGACTCAGTTGTACCTGGAACCCTGCTCAATCATGTTTTAGTATTCAATCTTGGACATATTATTTAATGTGTCCGGCTTCTCATTGGTAAAACAGGGATAATAATAGTATGTGGTAGTAAAAATAGTAAATTAATTCTCAGTTGGCACACAGAAGACTTGAATTATAAGCCTTTTTCAGGGAGCTAGGGCTGTGGTGACCAGTTCTGGCCAGTGGACTCTAAGGAGAAGCAAAAAAGGACCACAGCAGGGCTCTCCTGCTGTCCAGGCCCACAGTAGACTTTGCACAAGAGAGAAATAAATCTTTGCAGCATCAACCCCTGTAGTCCATGGATTGCTGTTACTATTTCAGAATTTAGCATATCCTGACTAGTACTAACCACTCACCCACTTGATGACTAGCCTCTTGTTCAGTACTGTCCAAGAGAACTTCCTATAATGATGGAAATGCTCTACATCTGCATGGTTCAATATGGCAGCCACCAGTCACATGGGGCCATTGAAACCTGGCTAGTGTGACTGAGAAGTTGAATTTTAAATTTGATTTCATTTTAATTAATTGAGACGTAAACAGTCCCCGTGGCTGGTGGCGACCACATCGGCCAGCTCAGCAGAACCACACTTTATTCTGTTCTTTGGAAATGCCAAGCTCTCCAGAGTCCCAAGGTTTTCCCACTTGCCACGGGAAACCATTTTCAACCAGCCTCTACCTTTGAAATTCTCAACTTGAAGGCATTTAATCTTTCACTCAATTCAGTCAGAAATATTGCTCCAGCAACACCATGTTACTTCTTCAGGCTTCAAATGAACAGCATTACAGTTTACAGAAAGTGCACATAAGCAAAAATGCATGCAACTGTTACAGATGCTATTTCCAGATCAAAAGGCAATTCTAATGGCCTAGTGCAGATGAACATGTGTGCCAGATACAAAACAGAACAAACAGAGCTTTCTTGGAGTTATTCTAGATCCAAACTACCTGAAAAGGCAAATCCACAGTCCAAAAGACCAACAAACTGAGTGGAATGAGGCCTTCAGAATAATTACATGTTGCTAATTGAAAAATGTTAATCATGTCATATTAGGAGGAAGACAGGGTTAAATTGGTAAAATTTCAATTCACTTAGGCTTTATCTCTTGTTGGAATGAACCAGATGATTAATCCTCAATATTCTTCAGGGATGCAGCAAACAGTAGCAATTAAATTAACAACTACAAAGTTTATGCTCAGAGATTCAAAAATGAAAGAGGGAAACGCTTTCATTTTTCACAAGTTGTTACCTTAATTATCTTCTTATTGCTCTGTCTCTTTTCCCTCATTACAGAAACACACCCCTTAGTATTCACAGATCCCTTTAATTTGCTGTAGCTCAGTAATGGTGTAAGAGATGTCATCAGAGATACAAACCCATAAATCTTACTCTGTGCGTGCTCCTTGAAAATAAATTGTTCTGCTGTGCCTAGTCTCAGTGTGCATTCCAGAAGGTGCTGACAATTTTCCACTTCCCTACAAATAACTGGAGTGTCTGTAAACCTATGTACATGGCGAGTTACAGTACACTTTATTGATTTTTATTTATTTATTTATTTTTATTTTTTTGCGGTACGCAGGCCTCTCCCTGTCGTGGCCTCTTCCGTTGCGGAGCACAGGCTCCGGACGCGCAGGCTCAGCGGCCATGGTTCATGGGCCTAGCCGTTCCACGGGATCTTCCCGGACCGGGGCACGAACCCGTGTCCCCTGCATCGGCAGGCGGACTCTCAACCACTGCGTCACCAGGGAAGCCCCGTACAGTACATTTTAATCCAACAGCAACAACAAAAAAATTCCTTAGGAGAACAGGCTGCAACTTAATTGGTCAGGTTAATGAAATATCATACGGAAATAGAAAAATGTGGTAATTCAGGAAATAAACAAAAACTCAAATTGAAACTTCTTTTTCTAACATACAGTACAGATGGGCATACAGGAAGTCTATATTACAAATGCAAACCTTTAAAATCTTTATGTTCTGCTTTTCTTTTCCCCTCTGAATGATATCTCTGTATTGTCAGCAGAGGAATCCAACTTTGTGAAGTTCAGGTCATTCATCTCCCTTGGAATGCAGCTAATCAAAATTGAAAAAAAGATAAATCCAGCAGCAACCACCATAAAGCAAGAGAATGCTGCCTCATGGTGATTTTACAGGTCCCCTGACATAAGTGCATTAAAACTGTAACGATCACAAATGCTATCTGCATGTCACGTATTCCTTTAACTCAGAGGCCCCGTTTGCAAATTTAGCACAGCCTAGGAGCCCTGTACACCAGTAACCACAACACAAGAAGGAAAGTGGTTTTAACAGTCAGGATTTCTAAGTAGGTTCTGCCCGTGTGAGTGAAGGCTAACAGGAATTCTTTCCTTCAAAGAAAAACATTTTCTGGCCAGAGCTGAAGAGGGGTGAGGAATCAATGACCTAATTAAGAAAATAGGCTGGCAATTTAGAAACTGTGAATTAAACGGAAAAAAAAAGAACAAAAAAAAACCTACCACAAAACCCTGGGCTGAAACAGCAATGCAATCAAATGATTGTGAGTCCAAACTGGGAAATGCATGAGAACATATCAATAATTGAGTGCATCACATTCTCAGTGCCTGAAGAAGTAATCACCACCACTGTAAATCCTCTCTCAGACTGATGTTAAAGTCTTTGACGGTTATATGTACTAGGGCAGTATCATCATTTAGTCTACTTTCTGAATTTCCAAAGTTTCACAGCAAAATGTCATATCCCCAGAGAAGGTCCTCACAACAAATTATCAGCCCGGCCCTATTGATCATCACCCAAATGGCAAAAATCTCAATAAATTTCATCTGGACCTTTACTGAAAGCTCAAAAATGCATTACACCCTCTCTGCTGACCACTGTTTTTATGATCGCTATTGTATTTGCAGGGCAGTCAATTTTATACGGCATAACAAACTGCCAAGTGGTAACGCGATTCCCTCCATTACGGAGGCCCACGTATTAAATTTAGTGAAGCACAATATCAGACTTCAAATATTGCAAGGCTTAGAATTGAATGCCGCAGAGCCTAATGTGATCAACCTGACAAATACACTGACATATTAAGTAGCAGCTCATGTATTCATATTTGGAATTGATGTTGTTTTTTCTGTTTAGCTGTATATTTTTTGGATTAGCCATGATATTTCAAAATGAGCATTATGTTTGGGAGTACAAGAGAACTGACAGCAAAGAAGCTGAGTGGGTCCCTATTTTTCTTTCACGGCAGATCAATTATTACTTTTCTTAATGATGTGCTATTATAGGTAGAATGAAAGTGTAAGCACAACTCAGAAAAATGTCATTTTTAAAAGAATCTGTCTATTCTTTCTCTTTTGCCTTCCACCAATGCAAATAAACTTTAAAATTATATTTTTATGCCATAGTAATATGGAAGGTTTCTTAGGCATTAATCAGATGTATCCCTTCTAGCTTTAAATTAAGGCAAGGATTGCTTTCTCCTTTCTCCCCCTCTTGTCATTGACTGTTTATTGCAACAAGAGCTGCCGAAAGTATTGGGTTTTGTTTAAAAATCTCACTTTTATTCTAAAGCAACTCAACTGTCTTAAGCACTTCTCTTTTGAAAAACATGAGTTGCAGTATTCTTCACCCGATTTTGTCCTCCCACAGTGAAATTTACAGATGCGCAGAAACCAGAGTCTAAAAGCTGAATATCCCAAAAGCCAAAACTTGTCAAGTTTACTCTCCATGGCTTAGATATAAAAACAGCATTTTGCCAAAATGTACATTTTTCCCATCAATTAAATAGAATTTTTTAAATTCTATGTTCTATCTTCTCCTCTACCCTCTAAAACCTTCAGAATATGATACTAAACCCTCTTCTAGGTCATGAATTCTGGTATTAAAAGTTGTTTATTTCCTACATGCAAATCATAATATCAAAAACTAGTTTTACAATAATGAGGTCACTCCTGAGAGCCAAGAAAATACCAAGGCGCATGAGAACTAAATTTTATTTTTTTCTTTTGAGTCTAGTCTGCAAATTCATCAGAATCACCAGGAAAAAAAAAAAAAAAAAAAAAAAAAAAAAAAAAATTAAGCCGAGACACTTTGACTTGAAGTTTGGGTCCTTAACCACACACTTCCAGATTTGGGGAAAAAGATGACTAAAACTACAAGTCTCTTGTTAAAAATAGAGATGCTATAGGACTCACTCCAAGATTCTGATCTGCAGTGTCTTAGGTAGGGCTCAGGAAGCTGGATGTCTTGCAGGCACCCTGAGATTCTGATAAGACAACTGCTCTAAAGTGGTGGTTCTCAGCCTTCGATGTTTATTTCATTAACAGACAATTTATGAATGGAGTGAATCCAGATGTCCCACCAAAGGATTTTCATTCAGTTGCTCTGGTGAGGGGCCAGGCATCAGTGTTTTTTTTTATTGTGATAAAAATCACATAAAATATTTGTCTACTTCCCATTTTATTAAAGATGTGATATAATTCTGACAGCTGAATATAGTTTACTTTTTCTGTCAAAAACTACTTGAAATAGTGACACTATACCAAGTTTTCTGTAAATTACATATGGCCAATTTTTTATCTACAATATAAAACATCCATTCCAAAAAGTTTACAGACAATCTTAAATATAAAAGTTTAAAGATTACACAAATTTTAGGATTCTTTTCTGAGAAATTTTACTCTGTAAATATTTTTTGTGAAAGCATTCTTCTTTTCCCTTTCATTATCAGTGGGGATTATAATTTATGGTAAATGGTTTAGACATTATGTTTATTGAGTACAAACATAGATTCAACAGGACATTTGACATTGTCCTAAGATAATTATGTTGCAGTGTGTTTTTTGAATAAAGTCAATTAATCTCTTATTTAAAAAATCACATAAAATATACCATCTTAATCATCTTTTAGTGTACAATACAGTAATGTTAACTATCTGTACATTGCTGTGAAGCAGCTCTCTTGCCCTTTTTTTTTACAAGTCGAAACTCCATTAAACACTAACTCCCCATGCCCACCTCCCCCAGACCCCAGCAACAACCACCCTTCTACCTTCTGTCTCTATGAGTCTGACTAATCTAAGCACCTCATATAAGTAGAATCATGCAGTACTTGTCTCTTTTCTGTGACTTGCTTATTCTACTTAGCACAATGTCCTCAAGATTTGGCCATACTGTAGATTACAGGGTTTCCTTCCTTTTAAAGGTGGGATTATATTCCACTGTATGTGTATACCACATCTGCTTTATTCATACGTCTATTCACGGTCATGTACGTGGCTTCTACCTCTTGGCTATTGTGAATAATGCTGCTATGAACGTGGGTGTGCTGGGCATGAGACTTTTTTAAAGACCCTCAAGTGACTCTAATGGGTAGGTGGGGTTAAGAACTACTTTTCTAAGATATTGTGAAGGCTCTCACCCCTAGAAGGAAGACGTGCACTCTGAAAGTTATGGCATTCGGAAGCTTAGAAATAGGGAAAACTTATATATATATATTATGCATCAATACTTTGGATGCATTTATTTTTTTCCAAAAATCACATATAAAGGTATAAGGTATAAATCACATATAATAGGCCATCATGGTTTCCATCCAGCCCAAGTTACTTTATGTGCCCCAATACTCACAGGACTGTTAACAGACTCTAAAGCTTCATCCAAGACTTTGAGCCACTGATTGGTACAAGAGCCTCTGGTCAGATGTAGGGGGCTTTGCTTACTATCAGCCAGAAAGAGAAGACCGATCTATTCCGAAGGAGGCTCTGCCCAGCTCTCTGTTGCTGGGATGGTACAGAGGAAAGATTGCAGTGTTCAGAGTCAAGTGAGCCTGGGTTCGAATCTCAGCTCCAAACACTTGCCAGACATGCAACTTGCAGTGAGTTTCTTTTACTCTCTCCTTGTCAGTTTCCTTAACTATAAAATGGAGATTATAAAACTATCTGAGCAGAAGTGATCAACATAAAGTAGCCAGCAGTACTCGGCACATAAGTAGGCCCTGTCTAAGCAGAATTTATTATTCTTATGATAAAAAAAGACAATTTAATGCCATAGATTTGTAATCTTTAGAATACCTATCTTTAAAAAATATATTTATTTATTTATTTATTTATTTATTTGGCTGCGTCTGCATGTGGCATGTGGGATCTAGTTCCCCTGACCAGGGATCAAACCTGGGCTCCCTGCATTGGAAGTGCAGAGTCCTAGCCACTGGACCACCAGGGAAGTCCCTAAAATACCCATCTGATTAGAGATAAAAGAATTGATCACTCCCATTATAGGCAATGTGTCTTCTCCATATGGGACCAATCATAAAACTGAAGTCAGACATTGCTGTACCACTGTCCCCTAATGATCTCTTCTTGGTGACATGCCAGAATTGCCTGACAGGTTATTAGTAAGGTGAGAAGACTGGCATTGCTCTTGGTCTCCACTCTAGCTTTCTCCCACTCCTTTAAAATGCATTGACAAAATGGGAGCACAGTATTCAAGGGGGAGAATTTTGCCAAGAATGGGCTTCTAGAACACTGATTATTTTATTTTTAGTCAGTCATATTTATTAAGGAAAAGAGCACTGGGAATGTCATTGGCTATACAATCTACACTTCTATCCTAGATCCTACATGTTCTCATCAATGTACATTACTTGTGCATTAATAATCTGTTCGTTTAATCATTCAAAATATACTTACTATGCACACTGTCTGGGTCAGGCTCTATGTTAGGCATTGGGGTTAGGCAATGGGCTACAGCAATGAATGAGACACTGATGCTGGCTTTGAGGAGCTTCTAAGTGTGTAAAAGGATGATTATCATAGAAAGTATGTGTAATAATATAAATATGCTCAGAGAATTACAGAAGCCCTGTGGAAAGCCACCTAATCCATTCAACTGGCTTCAAAATGATGAATCTTCAGAAAATGAAGATTAGAGCAAAAAATGAAGACGATTAGAGCAGGTTAGATTCCAAACAGAAGGAACCGTATGGGCTAAGACACAGAGGCCAGGTATAGATGGAAGTAGAAGAATGTATATCCAATTTGGCATTGCTGGCAAATAAAATTTGAGCCATGAAGTAGAAAACAATACAGGATTCAACTCATCATCTAGACATTCATTCATTGTTAATTTATTCATGTATTATCTATCCACCTATGCAACCATCTTTCCATCTATATATCCACTATCTCTCTATGAATCCATCCATCCACTATCCATCCATCCATCTAACTGTCCACCTCTTTCTTTAAAGTGTGATAAGTGTCTCCATTAAGCTTGGAGTTGTGCTAGTCCCTGAGAATAAAAAATAATGCAAACAGCTCCATTTGGACATTCTAAGACACCTGAAGTTTGATATTTCTGCCTCATACCAATAAGACATCTCTTCCTAATTCTCATATCATCCTTATCATCCAGCTATCCACCGGATGCATGAACTTAAAGCCAGTTGAAACTCCTCAATCGTCTCCCCCGGTAAATAGAGCAATACATCATCTCTCCAAGTGTGATCTAAGAATCTTAAGACATGGCTTTTCCCTTGAACTTTACCATTTCCTGTTATCCCAGCCCTCTCAGTGGAGGGTGGGGCATTATAGTTGCGTCCTGATCTCTATTCATTTCATCTTCTGAAAATGATTTTCCATTATGCCACTATCCCTAGACTACCTCCAGTACCTGTGGTTCAGGCGGGGCTGGTTTCTCCCTCCCACCTCAGGGATGCAGGCATGACCCAAACCTGAACAGTGAGAATACTTCATTACCCTAGCCAGAATGATTAGTTCAGTTATGGGGATGCAATCCAAGCGGAGTCAATCAAAAGAATATACGAATAAAGAAAATTGTAATGATTAGGAATTTGGACACTGGAGTCAGACCAATTTGGTTTGATTCCTGCCAGACATGTAACTTTGAACATGTTTCATAGTCACTATGATAGACTGATTACAAAAAATGGTCCCGATTCTTCACCCTATTATCTATTACTGCCATTTTTCTACGTGACTCTCCGTACCCTCCATGTAGTAGTAATCTATTTCCCCATCCTTTGAATCTGGACTGGACTTGTGACTGCTCTGGCAAAAAGAATGTGGCAGAACTGACAGTGTTTCAGTTCCAAGCATAAGTTTCAAAAAGCCTTGAGCAATCAGGCAAGAAAAATAAATAAAAGCCATCCAAATAAGAAAGAAGGGATAAAATTGTTTCTGTTTGCAGATGACATGATCTTGTTCATAAAACACATTTTTTTTTTTTTTTTTTTTTTTGTTTTTTTGTGGTACGTGGGCCTCTCAATACTGTGGCCTCTCCCGTTGTGGAGGCTCCGGACGCGCAGGCTCCGTGGCCGGGGGTCACGGGGCCCGCCCCCCCCGTTTAAAAAAACATTTTTTTTTTTTTTTTTTTTTTTGCGGTACGTGGGCCTCTCACTGCCATGGCCCCTCCTACTGAGGAGCTCAGCGGACACGCAGGCTCGGCGGTCATGGCTCACGGGCCCAGCCGCACGGGCCCAGCTGCATGGGCCCAGCCGCTCTGCGGCATGTGGGATCCTCCCAGTCCGGGGCACAAACCCGCGTCCCCTGCATCGGCAGGCAGACTCTCAACCACTGCGCCACCAGGGGAGCCCCATAAAACACTCTTAAGATGCCACCAAATACTGTTAGAACTAATAAATTCAGTCAAGTTGCAGGATACAAAATCAACATACAAAAATCAGTTGCAAATCTATATACTGAAAGTAAATGAGCTGAAAAATAAATAAGGAAAATAATCCTATTTACAATGGCATCGAAAAGAATAAAATACTTAGGAACAAATTTAACTGAGGAGAAGGAGCTGTACACTGAAAATTATAAGACAGCAATGAAAGAACTTGAAGAAACAAATAAATGGAAAGGTATGTGTTCATGGATTGGAAGAATTAATATTGTCAGAAAGTCTGTACTACCCAAAGCCATCTATAGATTCAATGCCATTCCTATCACAATTTTAGTGGAGTTTTTCACAGAATTAGAAAAAAAATCCTAAAATCGATATGGAACCACAAAGGACCCTTAATAGCCAGAAAATCTTGAAAAAAGAAAAGCAAAGCTGGAGGCATCACACTTTCTGGTCAAACCATATGACAAAGCTATAGTAATCAAACAATATGGTACTGGCATAAAAACAGACACATAGACCAATGGAACAGAATTGAAAGCCTAGAAATAAACCCTCGTATATAGAGTCAACAAATATTTGACAAGGGAGGGACTTCCCTGGTGGCACAGTGGTTAAGAATCTGCCTGCCAATGCAGGGGACATGGGTTCAAGCTCTGGTCTGGGAAGATCCCACATGCTGGGAGCAACTAAGCCCGTGTGCCACAACTACTGAGCCTGCACTCTAGAGCCCGTGAGCCACAACAACTGAGCCCATGTGCCACAACTACTGAAGCCCGTGCACCTAGAGCCCGTGCTCTGCAACAAGAGAAGCCACCACAATAAGAAGCCTGCGCACCACAACGAAGAGTAGCCCCCGCTCGCCACAACTAGAGAAAGCCCACCCACAGCAATGAAGACCCAACGCAGCCAAAAATAAATAAATTAATTAATTAAAAAAAACTATTTGACAAGGGAGCCAAGAACACTCAATGGAAAAAGGATTCTCTTTTCAAAAACTGGTGGTGGGAAAACTGGATAGCTGCATGCAAAAGAATTAAATTGGATCCCTATATTACACAACTCACAAAAATTAACTTGAAATGGATTAATGCCTTAAATAAGACCTGTAACTGTAAAACTCCTGGAAGAAAACATATAAAGAAAGCTCCTTGACACTTGCCTTGGCAACAATTTTTTTGGATACGACACCACAAGCACAAGCAATGAAAGGAAAATAAACAAGTGGGACTACATCAAGCATCTGCAAAGCTAAAGAAAACAATCAACAAAATGAAGAAGCAACCTAAGGAATGGGAGAAAACATCTGCAAACCATATATCAGTTATGGAATTAACATCTAAGTATTTAAGAAAGTCACATACAGAGAAAGACAAATATCATATGATATCACATATGTGGAATCTAAAAAGAATGATACAAATGAACTCATTTACAAAACAGAAATGGACTCACAGACATAGAAAACAAACTTATGGTTACCAAAGTTTGGGGAGGGATCAGTTAGGAATTTGGGATTAACAGATACACACTACTCTGTATAAAATCGATAAAAAAACAAGCACCTACTGCTTAGCACAGGCAATTATATTCAATATCTTATAATAACCTATAATGGAAAGGAATCTGAAGAAGAATAGAAATATATATATATAACTAAATCACTTTGTTATACACCTGAAACACTGTATATCAACTATACTTCAATTAAAAAAAATTTTTTTAGTTATGAACTCAATAGCAAGAAGACTAATGATCCAATTTAAAAAATGGGCAGAGGAGTTGAAAAGACATTTTTCTGAAGAAGACATACAAATGGCCAATAGGTATATGAAAACTCAACATCACTAATCATCAAGGAAATGCAAATTACAACCATAATGAGAAATCACCTCACACCTGTCAGAATGACTATTATCAAAAAGTAGTCAAAAAATAGTCAGTCTGACTATCAAAAATAGTCAGAATGACTATTATCAAAAAGACAAGACTAGGGCTTCCCTGGTGGCGCAGTGCTTGAGAGTCCGCCTGCCAATGCAGGAGACGCGGGTTCGTGCCCCGTTTCGGGAAGATCCCACATGCCGCGGAGCGGCTGGGCCCGTGAGCCATGGCCATTGAGCCTGCGCGTCCGGAGCCTGTGCTCTGCAAATGGGAGAGGCCACAACAGTGAGAGGCCCGCATAACGCAAGGAAAAAAAAAAAAAAAAAAAAAGACAAGACTATTATCAAAAAAACAAGTCGTTGACGAGGGTGTGGAGGAAGAGAACCCTGGTGCACCATTGGTGAGAATGTGAATTGGCACAGCCACTACATAAAATAATATGAAGGTTGCTCACAAAATTAAAAATAGAACTACCATATGATCCAGCAATCCCACTTCTGGGTATTTATCTGAAAAAAATACCATCACTATGTCAAAGAGATATATGTACCCTGGCATTCATTGCAGCAGGATTTACAATAGCCAAGATGTGGAAATACACACACACACACACACACACACACACACACACAGGAATATTATTCATCCATAAAAAAGAAGGAAACCCTGCGATTTGTGACAATATGATGGACCTTGAGGGCATTATGCTAAGTGAAATGAGTCAGAAAGAGGAAGAGAAACATTATATGACCTCACTTTTATGTAGAATCAAAAAAAAAAGCTGAATTCATAGAAACAGAGAGTAGAATGGTGGTTACTGGCGGCTGAGAGTGTGGGAAATGGGGAGATGTTGGTCAAAGGGTATAAACTTTCGGTTATTAGATGAATAAGTTTAGGGGCTCGAATACACAGCATGGTGAATATTAGCTAACGATACTGTATTATATACTCGAAAGTTGCTGAGACTAGATCTTAAATGTTTACACACAAAAAATAGCAGTTATGCAAGGCAGTGGATGTGTTAACTAGCCTTATTGTGGTGATTGTGTTGCAATAAATACCTGGATCAAATCATCACGTTGTACACCTGAAACTTGAATGATGTTATATCTCAATCAAGCTGGTGGAAAAAAGTCTGAGCATTTCTGCCCTATTTCCTTCTACAACTGTGCTAGGTTACTGTGACTTCTACACTTTCTCACTATGAACACCAAGCTAACCTGCTGAGGGTGTGTGAGAGATGTCGGGTGAAGAACTGAGCCATCTCGTCCATGGACACACTAGAGGACCCAGGTACCACATGACCTGACAACTGCAGACTCACAAGCAAGCACAGCTGAGACATGAACCACCACTAAGTTTGGGTCTACTTTGTTACACAGCAATAACTAACTAACACAACCATCCTGTGACTAAATTTCATCATCTTAAAAGGGGGGTCATCGTAATGTCTATTTTATAGGGTTGTTGTGAAGATTAAAGATGATACTAAGTTAAAATATATGTAAAGTATTTAGAAAAGTGACTGGCATTTGGTACAAGCTATTACTCTTTCAAAGAAAATCCTAATTTTTCGGTGAGAATGTTTAGAATGAAGCATTGATTTTCTACTAGGGTTGGTGGGAAAAAAGCCCATTACTGCTATATCTCTTGAACTCCCAGAAATAATGCCAAAAGAATTCAGTTGAGCAAAAACCAGAAAAGATTCCAGGTGATGTATTTGTACACCTGGATCCAGTCTCTTCCTGGTCTTTGCAATTAGGTAAACCAATACATTCTCTCTTCTACTTAAGCCTGTTTGAGTTGTGGTTCTTTCACTTGCATTCAGTGTCCAGATTAATATGCTGATTAGTAAATTCCTTATGTCCTTTCTTTTAAGTCAGGTCATCCTTTCAAGATGTGTTGAGGCTTCAGCTAGCCTGCATGGGGCTATGAAGAGAAATGTAGAAGACAGGGACCATTCCTATAGAATATACAGCCCAAAGTCCACTGGAAAAAAACTCACTCATTCCTCAGCTATGCATTTACCTGAAACCATCACCACACTAGGAATTGTCATTCATTCATTCTTGATACACACACACACACACACACACACACACACACACACACACACACAGTATACACTAGATCCCAGAAGACTGGTAAGTAAATCCCTTCCATCAAAAACAGCTCTGTTTATTTCTTAACAATAAAATACTTATTTTTCCATACCTTGGCATCTATAAATTGGGGATGATAGTAGCATTCAACCTTATTCAGTGATAATAAGTATCAACTAAGTTATTATTTATAAAATGTGCATAACCAGATCTGATACACAGAAAACACTATTAGCCACTCTTACAGGCATTATTGTTTTTATTGTTACATGTAACACTATCTCCTCTCTTGCAGTCAGACAAACACAATGTGATATGTACTATGGAAAATATTACCTATTGCTGACAACACCATGAATAAAAGAAAATGTGAAAAATGCTGAATAATGATTTTGTGCTTTTGGTAGACATCTGTACCCAGTACACAAAGACTTTTTTTCTCTGAAATTGCAATCCAGACATTGGCCATTATATATGACTACATGAACCATTCCCCTTGCCCATAGCTGTTTAGATCAAAGGAGTCTGGTAAGGAACAATTAGATCCTCTCTACCAAGTATTTGGAATCAAAATCCAAGACGAACCCTTTATAGCTGTTTGAGGCTGGAACTGTAATAAATAAAAAAGTTTTTAAAAGAACAACTTACACTGAGTTTTGGAGCAAACAATCCATTACTTCTATAGGTCAATTTCCTCTGTAAAGTGGAGTTAATGATATCCATCTTTTTGGTTATTGTGAGGATTAAATGAGAGAGTGCATATAAAGTGCTTGGAACCCTCCCTGACTTAGCACATAGCAAGTCCTCAAAAAATATGTGTCATCTTTATTTTCCAAGGGAGCAAATCACTTTGCACTGGAAAACTGCTTATAATCCAATGGGCTGTAAATTTTTAACAGAAAAACTGGACATTTACACATGACTTCATGAGAATAAAACAGTTGGCACTAGTTATCTAACATGTACTGAGTAACTATTTGCTTGGCACACAGCTAATGATCTAAACACACCACCTCTATTAATGCTCACGCCCCTGTGAGGAAGAAGGTCTTTCTATGCTCATTGTATGGGTGAAGATGCTGAGGTTTAGAAAGACAGCAATGAACCCAAAGTCCTACAACTGGTAAGTGACAGATCTGGGATTTGAACTCAGCTACCTGACCCTCAAGCTTTTTTACACTTAACCACTGAGCAGTTCTGTCTCCCTCTTCCCATGAGCAGAAAACCTCTGTGTTGTCACTTCTGGTTTTCTTTAAATATCTCAGCTTCAATAGGGAGCTCTCTTGGTCCAAAACCAAATGTTGTTCTTAATAAGCCAGGCCCCTCCTTTCCACATGTAAACGTCTACCTCTGAGGCAAGGAGCAGCCATACACTTTCCCGCCCTATGAATCGAGCTGATGGCATTCTTTCTTCCAGGGTTCAAATTTTAATTAGCTCGTAAGTCTGTCCCTGGCGGGTGAAATATTTATTTCTCAGGAATACACTTTAGTAATTTATGAATCAGAGTCATACAGTAGAAATGGGATACGGACTGTTTCTACACTGGCTGTCAATTTTTTTTTTTTTAATCGGAAAATGCGATTTCCGCTTTGGCAACCTTTGTACCAAAGCCAGCTGCCTCTTCTCTCTGTTTGTTTCTTTGTTTTTGGGTAGGGGGGCTTGGATTATTGTAATGTGAATGTTTTAGGATGGGGTGTGAAGGGAGCTAGGAAGTCAGGGGTATAATAGGCTACCCTGTTGGAGAAACATTATTAGGAGTCTTTTAAAAACCCATAAATTATTATTATTATAAGAAAGAAAGAAGCTGTACAGAAGTATACAGGACCTACTTCAAATTACAGATACTGCATCAACATATAGTGTATCTACAAGTCTATTAAAATTATCCTGATACTGGGTAAAAGTATAAAACATGGCCATATTGAAGGGTCATACAGTTGTATGTACAACATTCCCAAATATACACATTCTTTGACCTAGTAATTCCATTTTTAGAAGTAGGTAGAGCGATAGATATACAACACATGCACAAAGATATATGTAGAGTATATTCACTGATATCTAGTACCGATTAAAACATCTAGCTTCCATTCTTGCCCCTCTCCTTTCCATTCTCCACTGCAGGCTGTGTGATGTTAAAACAGAAACTGGGGACTTCCCTGGTGGCGCAGTGGTTGAGAGTCTGCCTGCCAGTGCAGGAGACACGGGTTTGATCCCTGGTCCGGGAAGATCCCACATGCCGTGGAGCAACTAAGCCTGTGCACCACAACTACTGAGCCTGTGCGTCTGAAGCCTGTGCTCCGCAACAAGAGAGGTTGTGACGGTGAGAGGCCCGCACACCGCGACGAAGAGTGGCCCCCGCTTGCCGCAACTTGAGAAAGCCCTCGCACAGAAACGAAGAACCAACACAGCCACAAGTAAAAAAATAAATTAAAAACAAAAAAAAACAAAAAACAGAAACTGACCAACTGCACACCCGCATCCCCACCCCCAACCACTGCCACCACTGTGTAAAACCCACCAGTGGCCTCCTTATACTGAATATTCTAAATATAAAACAGTACACCTTATTAACCATAAGAAAGCTATTGTTACAAAGTATTATCATGTAAATATAAATATGTATGTCTAAGTAGGCACTGTATTTCCCCTAGGCTAGTTCCTAACATATGGCTTTTTAAAAATAAGTCTCGGGGGCTTCCCTGGTGGTGCAGTGGTTGGGAGTCCGCCTGCCGATGCAGGGGATACGGGTTCGTGTCCCGGTCTGGGAAGATCCCACATGCCGTGGAGCGGCTGGGCCCGTGAGCTATGGCCGCTGGGCCTGCTCGTCCGGAGCCTGTGCTCCACGGTGGGAGAGGCCGCAGCGGTGAGAGGCCCACATACCGCAAAAAAAAAAAAAAAAATAAGTCTCGGGCTTCCCTGGTGGCACAGTGGTTGAGAGTCCGCCTGCCGATGCAAGGGGCACGGGTTCGTGCCCTGGTCCGGGAGGATCCCGCATGCCATGGAGCAGCTGGGCCCATGAGCCATGGCCGCTGAGCCTGTGTATCCGGAGCCTGTGCTCCGCAACAGGAGAGGCCACAACAGTAAGAGGCCTGCATACCACAAAAAAAAAAAAAAAAAAAAAAAAAAAAGTCTTTATTCTTCCATTTATTTAATCCACATATATTTTTAAGTGTGCAATTTTTTTTTGCCAGGAACTATGCCAGGGGCTGGGGATACAATGATAAAAATATATATAAAGACTCTTTTCTCATGCAAATCAAAACTACAATGAGGTATCACCTCACACCATGGCCATCATCAACAAATCTACAAACAATAAATGCTGGAGAGGGTGTGAGAAAAGGGAACCCCCTCATACAGTTGGTGGATATGTAAATTGGTGCAGGCACTATGGAGAACAGTATGGAAATTCCTTGAAAAACTAAAAACAGAGCTATCAGATGATCTAGTAATCCTACTCCTGGGCATATATCCAGAGAAAACCATAATTCGAAAAGATACATGCACCCAATGTTCACTGCAGCACTATTTACAATAGCCAGGACATGGAAGCAACCTAAATGTCCCCCGATAGAAGAATGGATAAAGAAGATGTGATACATATATACAATAGAATATTAATCAGCTGTAAAAAAGAACAAAATAATGCCATTTGCAGTAACATGGATGAACTTAGAGACTGTCATACTGAGTGAAGTAAGTCAAACAGAGAAAGACAAATATCATATGACACTGCTTATATGTGGAATCTAAAAAAAAAAGGGTGTGAATGAACTTATCTACATAACAGAAATAGAGCCACAGACATAAAAAACAAACTTATGGTTACCAGGGGGTAAAGGTGGGGGGGGGGGATAAACTAGGAGATTGAGATTGACATATGCACACTACAATATATAAAATAGATAACTAATAAGGACCTACTGTATAGCACAGGAAACTCTACTCAATACTCTGTAATGGACTATGTGGGAAAAGCACCTAAAAAAGAGTGGATATATGTATATGTATAACTGATTCACTTTGCTGTATACCTGAAACTAACACAACATTGTAAATCAACTGTACTCCGACATTTAAAAAAAAGACTCTATTCTCATATAGCTTATTGTTAGGGGCTTATATTTATTTTTTATTGTTTAATATATTATGAACTTGATATTTTGAGTGTACAGTTCTATAAATTTAAACACAACGTATAGATTTCTGTGATTGTTGCCACAATTAGGAAACAGAATAGTTCCATCACCCAAAAACTCCCTTGTGCTAATCCAGTGCAGTCACCCTAACACCTGACAGCCACTGATCTGCTCCCCATCCCTGCAGTTTCGTGTTTTTTTGAGAATGTCACTTGAATGGATTCATAGAGCATGCAATCTTTTGAGACCAACTCTTTCACCCAACACGATGCCTTTGGAATTGAGCCAAGTTGTTGCATGTATCAATAATCTGTCACTTTTTATTGCTGCGCAATCACGATGTCTTTGGAATTGAGCCAAGTTGTTGTGTGTATCAATAATCTGTCACTTTTTATTGCTGTGCAATATTCCATTATATGTATGTACCACAGTTTGTTTACCCATTTGCTTTTTGAAGACGTTTGGGTTGTTTCCAGTTTGGGGCTATTATGAATAGAGCTGCTATGCTATAAACAGTCATTCATAGGTCTTTTTTTGTATGAATGAAAGTTTTCTCTTCTCTGGAGGGGGATTACTACACGTTTAACTTTGTAATAAATGGTCAAAATGTTTTCCAAAGTGACTATACCATTTCACATCCCCACCAGCAATACACGAGACATCCAGTTTTTCTGAATCTGTTTTTACTCTTATGCATTCTACTAGGTGTTTTAGTGACATCCCATCCCAATTTGAATTTGTGTTTTCCAAACAGCTATCGATATTAAATATATTTTTGTGCACTTGTTTGGCTTATGAACACCTTCTTTGGTGAAATGTCTATTCAAGTCTTTCTTTCACTATTTTTAAAATTTGGTTGTTTTCTTTTGAGTTTTGAGAATTCATTATATATTCTCAGTGGTTTTGTGAGAAAGCTGATTTGCAAATATTTTCTCCCTTATCTTTTCCTTCTTTCAACAGAATCCTTTGCAGATAATTTTTTAAAGATATTAAGTCTAATTGATTATTTTTCAATTGTGCTTTTGTGTCGTGTCTAAAAAGTTTTTTTAACTCCCCAGGACATAAGTCTTTTCTCCTGCATTTTCTTCTAAAATATTATACTTCTACATTTTACATTTAAATCTGTAATCTATACTGAATTAATTTTTGTGTAAGGTATGAGATCTAGGGTGAGATTCATACATTTTGTATATGCGTTTCCAATTGTTCCAATATCATTTGTTGAAAAGAAAATAATTTCTCTCTTGAGTCAGTATTTTTTTCAAGATTTAATTATATATACTATTGTGGGCATATTTCTGGACTCTATTCCATTCCATTGATCAAAATGTCTATCCTTTGCCAACACTATACTACCTTGATTACTCTAAGATTATATTAAATAAAATATATTCATAAAATATATAAGATATGTTCACCTAACTTTATACTTTATTCCTCTTTATTTTGGATATTCTAGTTGCTTTGTATTTCCACATGAGCTTTAGAATCCTTGTTTATACCTACAAACACTCTGCTTGGATTTTGATTGTGTTAAATCTTTAGGTCAGTTTGTGGAGAACTAACATTTTTACTATGTTGAGTCTTCTAATCCATGAATACACTATATGCCTCTCTGTTTATTCAGATCTTCCCATCTAATTTGTTTATAGTTTTCAGCATAAAATTCTCTTACATGTTTGTTGACTTATACCTAAGTATTTCATTTGTTTGAAACTAAAGTAAGTAGTTTGCTTTTCAGTTTTGGGGGTTTTTTTGTGTGTGTTTTTTTTTTTTTTGCGGTACGCGGGCCTCTCGCTGTTGTGGCCTCTCCCGTCGCGGAGCACAGGCTCCGGACGCGCAGGCTCAGCGGCCATGGCTCACGGGCCCAGCCGCTCCGCGGCACGTGGGATCTTCCCGGACCGGGGCACGAACCCGCGTCCCCTGCATCGGCAGGCGGACTCTCAACCACTGCGCCACCACGGAAGTCCTGCTTTTAAGTTTTAAATTCCAAATTTTCTTTGCTAGCACATGGTGTACAACAAATATGTGGGTTTTGACCCTGTAGCCTGGGACCAACTTTATATTTTCTGAGAGCCTCTTAGAGCTTTCTTGAGATTCCTAAGTAGAAATTTTCACTTTGTCTGTGAATAAATGCACCGTGATTTCCTCCTTTCTAATCAGTGTACTCTTCCCTCCTCACTCTACTGCACTAAGATTTCCACGACAGCGTTGTATAGGAGTGCTGAGAGCGGGCCTCATTTCCATGTGTGTTCTCTAAGGAGAAGACATTCAGTCTTTCACCATTAAGTATGATGTTAGTATAAATGATTTACAGATGACCTTTATCAGGTTGAGGCAGTTCTCTTCTACTCCCAGTTAGTTCAGATTTTTGTCATTAGTGTATATTAACCTTTTTTCAAATATTTTTTAGCATTAGCTTTTAGGCTCATGTGTTTTCTTGTTATGTTCATAGGGTGAGTTATATTGATATTTCAAATATTAAACCAGCCTTGAATTCCCAGGGTAAACTCCACTTGGTTGTGCTATATTATTCTTTTTCTACATTGCTAGACTTGATTTTTTTAATATTCTGTTGAGGATTTTTTTTGTCTGTCTTCATGAGGGAAAATGAGCTTGGATGAATCCCCTCCTTTTCCATATTTGGATGAAACTGTGTATAATCGATATCTTTTTTCAGTATTAAATGTTTGGTAGAATAACCAGTGATATCATCTGAGGGCACAAAGTTTTGTTTTAGCAGGATATTTTAAATAAATTAGATTTCTTTAAAAGCTTTTGAACTATTTAAGCTATCTAGTTCATCCAGGTGAGTTTTGGTAATGACTTTAGGGCATTAGTCTGTTTCACCTGAGTTGTTAAATGTGCATAGCTTGTAATATTTCCTTCTCATCTTATTAATGTGTGTGATGTTTATAATTTTTGTTACCTCATGTTTTTTGTCAATCTTACTAGAGCTTTATCCATTTTCTTTAATACTTTGAAAGAACCAGTTTTGGTTTGATTGGTTTTCTCTATTTTCAATTTCAGTGATTTCTGTTCTTATATTTAGCACTTCCTTCTTTCTATTTGCTTTTTTTTTCTTTCATTTGCTTTGCTCATCATTTTCTAGTATACTTTTTACTACTGTATCCTCAGAGCCAGATAATAATAATATTTGAGCTACCTTCCTGGTGTGGCTTATTCTTATAGATGATGAGTTTTCTTCCATCTACAAGATGCCCCCAAATGAAGAAGGTAATCTTGACCCCTCCCTCACTGGCATTTGGCCAACAGAACTGGCCAGTCTAGTCCATCTAATACCCAAAGCACAGAAATGGTCTATCCCACTATCCTCAAATCACATGCTAACTGAACAATAACGGTTAATAGATTTGAGAAAGTTATCTCAGTGCCAGGCAGCAGGCTAAACTCCTTCATTCATTATGTACATGATTCTACTGGATTCTTGAGTTGTACAGATTTTAGGGTGCTTCCCACCATGACCCCCACCCTCCTGGTATTCATACCTTTGTATATTATCCTCCCCTTGAGTATGGGCAGCATCTGGGACTTGCTTTTATCCAATTAAATATGGAGAAGGTGATAGGTCTTGTGATTACATGGATGCGATTACATAAGATTGTTAACATCTCTCTTGCTAGCGTCTCTCTCCTCTCCTACCTCCTTTTCTCCATCTCTGGCTTTGAAGAAGCAAACTGCCATGAATCTTAGCACCACAAAGAAATTAATTTTGCCAACAACCTAAGGGAGCTTGGAAGAAGATCCTGCTCCTGGAAGCCTCAGATGAGAGCACATTCCTGGCCGATATCCTGATTGCAGTCTGTGAGATCCTAAGCAGAGGACCCAACTAAGCTACGTCCAAATTCCTGACTCACAGAAACTGGGAGATGATAAGGATGTGTTGTTGAAGACTCTAAGTTTGTGGTAATTTGCTATGCAGCATAGAAAATGAATACAAGACTTACAAAAGTTCTATGAGGAAGTATTATTATCATCTCTATTTTTTCAGATGAGATAGTGGAGATTCTTAGAGGCTAAGCAATGTTCCCAAAGTCGTACACTAAGCAAATGATTGAGCTAGAATTCCAACTCACATATTGCTGATTCCAGAAACTGTGCTCTTAATAACCATGTCATGCCACCTCCCTCCACGTCCCATTGGCTTATAGAAACAGAGGATATTAGGGTTGTTAACACGTTACCATTGATTCAAAATTATTCCCTAAACTCTCTAATTAAAAAAAAAAAAAGAGCTAGGAGTTTCAGTGAGATGATAGCTTTTTCCACTGGTTTAAAATACATCAATGCACTTGCTACAAACCCAAGATACTGTGGCTTGAAAGTCCCATCATGATCTGAACCTTGGCTGCTTTTCCAACCTGTCACCTCTCTGCCTTCTCTTTCCAGTCCTCACTTTGCTATCTTTTCTTCAATATACCGAACTCCTTGCAGTTGTACAGATGCATCATGATTTCAGTCGACTTTGGGTACTTTTACTTAATGTTCGGCAAAATGTCCTCTCCTTTGTCTTCACTTGTCTAACTCTTTCTTGGCCTCAGTTCTCAGCTTAGACAATCCCTCCTCCAAGAAGCCTCTTCTGCCTATTCCTCTCAAGACTATGTGTTCCCATACAATCCTAAACCTTCTCTGCCTAGCACACATCACATTATTTAAATCATCCATTGACTACTCCCAGAAGACTGTAAAAACCTTGAGGACACGGTCTGTATCCTGCGCGCATCATACATCCATGCTTAGCACGGTGCCTGGTACACAGGATGTGATCACAGCCATCAGCCAAATGGACGCTGGGCCTCTCCAGAGACCTCTCTGTCTCCATTGACCTTAAAAGTGAGTAGGATACTGCTTAAGGAATCATCTAATGGCAGCTAGACTGGCGTTCCACCAAGTCACATGAATTGCATTTTCTTATCCCCACAGCCCTTGACTGGTATCACGGGTTTTCATTTTCTTTTCTAAAAGGTTCAGTTTTAAGCTTTAATAAACTCATTGAATGGAAATGTACAGTAGGCGAGAGCAGCAACCCATCCACAGCTTGACTATTTATTGACTGTTTATTTGCTTACGAAGTGAGGCTTCATTCCCGTAAATTGGCTTAGGAGAGGTTGGGACAAACAGAGATATTGGTGCATGTGATGCAATATTGCTAGCCCAATGGGAACCATAGCCATGAAATATAATACCTTGGCCTCAAAAGTACTTTGGATGACTCCTCATGACCTGATCAGAGATTTTCCTTTACCCCTAGGCTTTCAGAGGCAGACAGAGCAGTGGGAACAGTGAAAATTGATTGTTTGCCTGTCTGGAGCTTTCTCTCAGTCTGGATGTTCAGGAAGGTGGTGAAAATGACTTTAGACCTAATATGTGGGTGGTGAATGTGACAAAACTGTGGACCTAACTAAGGTGTATCACATGGAGACAGGAATTTCAGAAGTCACAGCTGCCTGTGCCTCAGTTTCCCCATCTGTAAAAACGGGTACCTAATAGTACCCACGGACTGAGGATCGTTGTAAGGATTAAATGAAAAGAGGCACATGAAGCACATAGCACAGTACCTGGCACTCAGTGTTTGCTCGATAAATGTGAGCTCTTATTATCATCACCCTTAATACAAAGCTGTTACAATATTAAGTCCTCAATACATCTCATTGGCCATTATTACCATCATTGTTGCTTTTATGCTTTTCTCAGTGCTTCCCAGGGTAGGCATTTAATAAATGTGGTAGGAATCTCCTAAGATGGTTCCCAAAGATCCCTGTTCTTGTGTGACTCACTCCCCTTGGGGGTGGACTAGATTAATGGACTGATTTCTCACAAACAGAACAGAGCAGGAGTGATGAGACATCACTTCCAAGACGAGGTAATAAAATGATTGAGTTTTCCATCTTGGGTGAACTCTCTCACTCTCCCTGGAATTGCCTATTCTGGGGGAACGAGGAAATTTGACACACGGCAGCCTTCTAATGAGATCCATGTCAGTGAGTTGGGCAGCAGACATTCTGAGGCCGACCAAGAGCCCCACGAGAGAGCTCAGAGGTGGATCTTACTCTGGTAGTGCTTTGACAATGATTTTTGCACCACCCAACCCACCAAAACTACTGAACAAAGACTACTCCAAATTATGCTTCAGCTAAAGCATTCCTGACCCAGAGAAACTATGAGATAACAGATGTGTTGCTTCCAATCACTAAGTTTAGGTACCATGTGTTATGTAGCAATGTAATAATAAGAAATAGTATTAGCTTTCATTTTCCATTAGAATGGAAGCTCCATGACTAAGACTTTTGAACGTCCTATTCACCGCTTTGTCAAATATCTATCAGCATTCCTGGCACATAGCAAACGCTCAAAATATATTTTTCTATGAAGGATCTGGGGCCAATCTAAAGATTCATTAATGTGGGAATGCCCAGTCCTCACCTGGAGCTTTTCATCAGCAATGTAAAAGAAACATACCAGGGGCTTCCCTGGTGGCACAGTGGTTGAGAGTCTGCCTGCCCATGCAGGGGACACGGGCTTGTGCGCCGGTCTGGGAAGATCCCACATGCCGCGGAGCGGCTGGGCCCGTGAGCCACGGCCGCTGAGCCTGCACGTCCAGAGCCTGTGCTCCGCAATGGGAGAGGCCACAACAGTGAGAGGCCTGCGTACCGCCAAAAAAA
>NW_006793838.1:317053-322984 GCF_000442215.2 Lipotes vexillifer
AAAAAAAAAAAAAAAAAAAAAGAAACATACCATTTCTTCATGAAAGGGATGGCACCAAATGCAAAAAAGAAATATCTTTTGGACCTGTATTTGAGGAACATTATGTAACACATGATTTTTAGGCAAACGCTTTCATATAGTCCTTAAACCTTATCCTGTTTGCAACCTCAAATCCCTTCTCCACTCCTAACAGCATTAGCTTCAAGGCCAAGTGACCCTTCCCTACCCAGACAATTTTCCAACCAACAAATACTGTGTATTCATCAGTCAGCTTTGGCTGTTTGCAAACCACAATAGTTACCACACCTAAAGCTAAAGACAGCAGTAAAGAAAGACAGAGGTTGGCACATAAACAGAAAGGAAGCAGTTGCCGGATAGGTATCAGGGTGTTCCATGTGGCTAAACCCGAAATTGGGGTGGCGAGTAGAGGCGAAAAAGCTACAGGGGCTCTCATTTCCAGCCAGGCAGGGGAAGGAAGGGAGAGATGCATCTCAGCCTTGAAGAGACTGTGCCCAGAAGAAGAAGGCGTCTCAGAACCATTTAAATGACAGAAGGGAAAGATCCTGAACTAGAGGAGATGAATACATGGTATTCAGTTCTCATTAGGCCCACGGTGTCGGTTTCATTTGGAACCATGTTCCAGTGCTAATTTTCACAGTGCTTGAGTGCTTCTTAAAATGAAGAGCACTCACTCATGCTTTGATGCAGACTGCATGGCCCATTTCTGGGCCTTTATTAAAGGGTACAGTGAGCATATATGTCCTTCCCAGGGGTAGAAATTTAGAGCTGTTAGATATATGACCTTGGACCTCCACAGCAAAATGGCAGCTCCCCCAAGTACTGATATTTTTTCATAGTGACTTGGATGTAAAATGTCCAAAAATGTGTGTTGCACACATGCGTACACACACACACACACACACATCACTTTCCTAGTTGTTTTGTATTTTGCAACTTTTTGAACACCACATAAGGAATGGTTTGCCTCTGAAAACTAACTCATCTCTTAGGTGCAACTAAGAGTTAATAACTCAAAGGGTTTCAATTTTTCTTTTTAAGGTGGCTCAAATCTGAGGTAAGAGACCATTTTGCCAAATACGAGGTGGGAGTTTTTTGCTCATAAAGCTCATTGTACATCCATTATTGGTCATATAATTACAAAACTAAGCACTCACAATGCTAAAGCACAATGGGTGATTTTTTTAAAAGCCTCAAGGCTTCCACTTCTAGGAATACATTCTATTAAAAAATTCACCCACACACACAGAGGTGCCCGTCCTGAGATGGTTGTGTAGCACTGCTGATAACTGTGAAAACTGGTGAAAAGGGACTTAATATCCATCAACAAGGGAGTGAATATTCAAATAAATGAGGACACATTCGTAACATAAGGGATTATTGTAGCTTTAAAAAAGAATGAAATTGGTCCACACATTTTGACATACAAAGATTTCCAAACTGTATTGAGCGGAAGGATGCTGAATCAGAAGAGACCACAGTATGTTCCTCTAGGCTAAAATAATATGTATCTATATATTTATAATGTGGATGTGTATTCAGTTGAACTATATAATACATTGCTATTTTTCTAAGTCTAAGTGGTCAAATATCAGCAATGATATGTGGTCTGACCTACTATATATCTAGATAAAAGGAGAAAGATATCTAATATATATCTAGACAGGGTATTGGTAGGACCTTGTCAACAGGAGGGGAATGGGGTGAGGGGTGAAGAAAGAAGAGGGACTTTTGCCATTTGCTCTGTGAGCATCTTTACTGTTTAGATATTTTACCAAGTCTCTTCCACTTAAATATGTGATAAAATAAGCCACCAAAGTCCAAAAAAAGGTAGGGGACTACTCATATCTGTAAAGAATGGAAGCTGCATCTTCAATCTTCACTCAAATCAACTCATAGGATATCTCTCCTCAGAGAGCTCACTCTTGAGTTGACTGTGGTCTGGCATGTGCCAGAAAACGTGGAGACATTTAATTACCCATCCCATCAGGCTCCTGAAGCCTTCTCTGAATTGAGTTAGGTGAGTTTGAGTCACCCTTTTATTATGGAATGACAATCAACAGCATCGTTGACCCCTTAGAGGATGGAAGCACTTGCAGGAATGGTCCCTAATTGGATGCTTTCCCCCCAAAATCAGTTAAATCAGTTAAGTAGTGTCTTATTGTTATCATCACCATTATTGATTGCTATCATTACTATTATTCCTGTTCCAAAAATAATACGATGGAGACCTAGAAAAGATGAATGATCTTTGACACACAAGTAACAACTGCAGAAATGGAGCTCAAACCTGGGTCTCCTGAATTAAGGTCCCATAAGCTTATTACTTTGACACACACACACACACACACACACACACACACACACACACACACACACGGACTTTACAGACTGAGGCTAGATTTAAGAGAACCTTAAATTATTAGACCAAAGCATTTTTTTAAAAAATCCCATAACAGTGTGTGTGCAGCTATTAAAGGTTCTGAACATGTAAGAGTGACAATGTTGGCAAGAGAAAAGGGAACCCTCGTACACTGATGATGGGAATGTAAATTGGTGTCGCCACTATGGAGAACAGTATGGAGGTTTCTCAAAAAAACTAAAAACACCACATGACCCAGCAATTCCACTCCTAGGTATTTATCCAAAAAAAACCCAAAACACTAATTTGAAAAGATACATGCACCCCAATGTTCATAGTAGCATTATTTATAATAGCCAAGACATGGAAGCAACCTAAGTGTTCATCAACAGATGAATGGATAAAGGAGATATGATATCTATATCTATATCTGTGTCTATATCTACAGATAGATAGATGGACACAATGGAATACTACTCAGCCATAAAGAATGAAATTTTGCCATTTGCAACAACATGGATGGACTTGGAAAGTATTATGCTAAGTGAAATACGTCAGACAGAGAAAGATAAGTACTATATGATATCACATACGTGGAATCTTAAAAAGATAAAACAAACCAGTGAATATAACAAAAAAGAAACAGACTCACAGACGTCGAGAACTAACTAGTGGTTACCAGTGGGGAAAGGGAAGGGGGAAGGGGCGCAATACGGGTAGGGAATTAAGAGACACAAACCACTATGTGAAAATAAATAAGCTGCAAGGACAGGGAATATAGCCAATATTTTCTAATAACTACAAATGGAACATCAGCTTTAAAAGTTGTGAATCACTATACATCAGCTGTACATCAACTATACCTCAGTAAAAAAAAAGTGACTTGATGGGCAAAGTCCTTCAAGAGGATTAGTTTGTTGATTGTGTACAAAATAAACGGCATATAACGACACAGATAAAGTTTAGGGGATTCTGATTTCTTCTCATCAGGAACTTTAATAATTGAAGACTTGGTATAACGCCTAAAACCATACTGTACTTTTGTCTTTGACAAAATCTCTGTCTCTATTTGTTGGTTTGTTTGCCTCTCTCTCTCCTTTGCTCCCTCCCTGACCCTCTCCTCTTGTCTCATGCGAAGTACAATTTGTATAGGTCAAGTTATATCCATCCTTCAAGGATTAAGTCTGCAAGAATTCAGGGTGAGAAGTGACCTTATCAACTATGAATGAGACCACTTGCAGTACCTACTAAGTCAAAAATCTCCTGATCAATGTATACGTGTGGATGTTAGCCCCGGGGTTATAAAGTTCATTTCCCTTCTCCGAGGGAAAAAAAATCAAATAAATTTGCCAGCATCTTGAAAGTATAAAAGGTACAAAATAACCACCAGAATAGTTTTATAAAGACCAGGTCCCTTCAGATTAGTCTAATCTTCTGCAGTAGAAAAAAGTTTTATACCAGGCACAGGTATGAACCATTTTTATCCAAGCAAATACTTAGTAATTTACTCCTAAAACCCCCAGGATACCCAGATATTTCTTCATCTGGTTTAAAACACAGGGGATACGATGGTAAAGCTGATATATTCAGTAACTCTTCTATCCCTCACTCCCCCCTCCCCTCAACAGCAGAATTGTATTACACACAGCACACATTTAAAAATGTAATATAATCAAAGGAAGCGTTATTCTTACAAAGCCTATTAAAAGAGCTAAGTAAATTCATACAGTATAATAAAAATGATTTATTTACTATGAGAAAAAAATGGAAGGGAAAGTAGTGCAGCTCAACTCCATCTGCAAAATCAGGTTCCCATAGAATATTAATCTTCATTGATTAGCCTGGAAGAAAAGTAAAGCTTTACACTTTCACTTTTATGGTGTAAGTTAATTCAAATACTTCAATTTGACAAAGCCCCATCTGATCACATTGAACTCCTTAATACCAAGCACTGCAGAATATTCTATTTGTTTCTTGAAATCATCAATTTATGTCCAACAACATCTGTAGGAAAATGAGATTTGCCAAATGTCTCAAGATAGGGAACCACAGTTTCTGGGCTTTTTGAGAAGAGCAGTTTTCTTAACATTTCTCTTTCACCATGTCCTCTAGAAAAATAAGAAAGGAATGAAGACTTCCCCCACCCCCAGAAGTATTATTTAATGCCCCATTCCAGGGGTACACGGATTCCTTGGTGTCCATCCATAAACAAAGGTTAAGAATCCTACTTTTATACGGCAAGTGGCCCTGGTGAAAATCACACATTGTTTACCACCCATTACTGTTTTGGAGGCTTGAATAAATACAGACATTTCAGTCTTTGGTCACTGATTTTCTTCTGTGACACTATCATTTTGTCGCATTATTTTTACAATAACAACAACCACAAAATGAGTCACGTGTCAGGACTATTAATGCCAGTTTTTATTTTGTTGGGCCTCTGCCTCATTTAACTATGCAGAGGGCATATGGTTTAGGGTCCTTTGTGTCCCCAGGTAATACTCCAAATGCCACCAAAGCAACTAGACTAATCCTTGTGCCAGAGATCTCTGCTCACTGTAACCGCTGAGTACATGAAGGTCTTGGATTTTACAGCTAAAATAACCAGGCTGTTCAGTCTCTCTGGAAGCCTGAGCCCTGTGTTGAATCGTTCAAGCTTAACTCCATCCATACTTGCTGTGATGGGCAGGCAGTTTCGTCTCTCTGCCCCTCAATGTCCTCAGCTGTAAAGTGGAGATGATGTCATTAATTATTAATATTAGCAAACTTCTAAATATCCAGGTGAATGAGAATGTCTCTGCTCTTGTGACAGGATCAGGACCACCTGTTTTATTCAGCAAGCTTCCTCAATAATCTGGAGCACGGTTTATCATTATAGATTTGTCTGTGAGATGATCTGACATGCGGCTCTCTCCCTTGCATGAAATAAAGGTTCAATGAAGGCAGTGACTTGGTCTCAATGTCCCACCATCACATGACCAGCATGTAGCAAAGAAAGTGTCAGTCCCAAGGAAAATGTCAATTCATATTCATTAAATGAATGAATGAATGAAATGGCCCAAGGGGCTCAGCTCATTATTTTTTCTGTGTGGAACTGGCTCCTCTTCTTTTCTTCACCTAGAGACCCTTCATTCCTTGAACCTAATGGTGTTATTAAGCAGAGGAGGAAATTCGGTCCCTATATGGCTGTCCTTATTCTTAGTGTCCCTTTTCCTAAGTCTGGGCTTGGGAGCCCTGGGTTCTGAGAAGTTGTACCACCACCTTATCCAGCCTCCAACCACAGAGATTCTCCTCTTCTGAGCTGAGTCATCTATCCCACACCTAGTTCACAGATGCCCACCCTCACTGGTCCAAAGGAGCATCACCTTCCAGGTGGGGTGTATCCACCTGGGGACATCACCTTCCTTCAGGGATCCATATTGCTTTAGGGTTCTGAGAGGCAGTTAATGAATCATTCATCTCATTAGCAGTAGGGAAATCCAAAAAGAGGGCTTGCTTGCAGAGACACCCCGCCTTCTATTTGTTTGTTTCAGGGCATGGTAAAGGGAAAG
>NW_006793838.1:322995-339554 GCF_000442215.2 Lipotes vexillifer
GGAAAGAGAATAGCAACCTGAGAAGACTGCGGCATAAAACAATTATAAGACACCCCAAGCTAAATATTAGAAAATATATGTGCATCCTTTACTTACTTTTTTCTTTTTTTTTAACATCTTTATCGGAGTATAATTGCTTTACAATGGAGTGTTAGTTTCTGCTTCATACAGCCACCTTGGAGAACAGTATGGAGGTTCCTTAAAAATACTTAACTTATTTTATCTATCTACTTTAAAATCTAGTTCAACAAAACTGTAAATCCAATGCATGACCGTTGTAAATATTTAAAATAATTCAAAGAGGTCACCCTTTGCCCATCCTAGCTTCCCTGATCCCTAGCAGCAATTTTTCAAGAGTTAACAGTGTCTGCTATCTCTTTATACTGCACATATATGGCCCCTTTTCCATCCTATTAACAAATGGAAGCCTACCACACATGCTGTTGCACTTCTTGCTTTTTTCCCCCTTTAACCATACATCTAAGAGTTTGTTCAATGTCAGTGCAGATGAACCAACCTCATTCTTTTCATAAATGCACAGTATTCAGTCATAAGTGTGTAGCATGACTTGTTTAACTGGTCCCTACCTTGATGGGCATTTAGAAGCAGCAAACAAGGTTACATGAGCCTCCTTATACATGCACCTTTGTGCACATGGATAAGTATATATCTAAGGTAAATTTCTACTAGTGAAATTAGAGGATCAAACAAGATGGACATTTTTAATTGCAATGGCTGTTGCCAAACTCTGGTATTAATTTAAACTTCTGTGTGCAGGGTCAGCTTTCATATTTTACAATCAATTAATAATATATTTAACAATTCCCAGTGAACCATGCTCAGACACACAAACATGCGTGGGCAAATATAGGGTGTAAAGTAATTATCTCATCCACTGCCATATACCCAGTACCTAGAAAAATATCTTGGAAATAGTAGGTGCATAATAAATGTTTACTAGATAAATGGATGGATGGATACGTTTTACACTGTCCTTTGAATAGTTTAACGTCTAAAAGGTTACATTGCTCAGCAAGTTGTGAGTGCTTTAAAATTCTTTGGGAAGCAAGCAAAGAACAAATTGTATATAAGTAAGATTAAATGAAGAGTTTCTTTATAGTTACTGGAAGGACAGTGGGCATATCTGTGTAAGCACACACACACACTCCCTGCACGTGAGTTCTCAATTAATCCGCTTTTCCCACACTTCTGATTCCAAAGTTGATGTTCATGATGACCCCCAAGGCTGTTCTGAATCATCAGAGATTAAATTATGTCGAGCACAATTTTAGCGAAGTGTATTTTATTTCCTTCTAATTAGCTGAAAATTGGTCATCCCCACATCTTATTTCTGGGATCAGAATGATTAAGCAGCATCTCCCTCTGCTTCATCTCTTCATCGCTCTGCCCCTACTTGCTCAACCTTTTGTCATTTTCACCCTCTTTATCTTTTCTGGGTCAACTGTATATTCCAAAATGATAATGAAGGGAAGATAAGAGGAGATAAACTCTATATTTCAAGTCAGAAAATCTCTCCACTCTTCAGAGTCAAGCAAACACATGTTCTGGACCTCAACTATAGAAAAAGAGATTATTGTTAAATGACTTTTAAGATCCTTTTCCGACACAAAAGACATATGGAAAAAAAAAAAAAAGATTAGAAGACTTGAATTCTGTGTAGGCTCAATGGCTATAAAAAGTAACCCCACCTACTCTAGGATTCCATTTATATAAAATTCTAGAGTAGGCAAACTAATGTATAGGCACAGAAGGCAGATCAGCCGTTGCCTTGGGGAAAGCAGGAGGGCAGGAGCTGGAGGGGGAGAGGACAAAGGGGCAGGAAGAAACTTCTGGGGGATGGAGATGTCCCCTATCTTGGCTGTAGCGATGCTTTGCTGGTGTGTATATACATCAAAACTTATCAAAGTGCACACTTTGAATATGGGCAGTTTATTACACATTGTTCCTCAATAAATCTGTTTAAAAATAAAATAAAACTCTTGAGCAAGGAGGATAATGTACAAGAATCAAGAAGTTCTAAGTCGAGGTCTAGCTCTCACCCTGGAGCGGTCCCCTTCTTAACCCATTCTGAGCTAGTGACATCTCCAGAACGTGCTATGCTTTTGTACATACTCTCTACCTTCCCTTGGAAGGTCTTTCAGTCCCTGAAGGAAGGCCCCAATCTTGCTCGCTGACCCCATCATGTGCCTCTCTCCCTCTTGTTTACTACCTTAAAGCCATTCTGACTTTGAACCTAAATCATCTATTTCAGCCTTGGAGATTCTGTACCTTCTGCTCCCCCAATGCCTAGAATGTCCTTCCATTGGCTCTTTGCATGGCTGGTCCCTCTCACTTTGGGAATCAGCTTTAATATCTCTTCCTCCAAGAATCCTTTCTTGACTAGCCTATCTGCAAATCCCACATATATCCTGCATAGCACTTACCAAGCTGCCATCATGCATTCATTTACTTGGTTTGCCTGTTTACTGTCTGTCTCTTACACTGGGATGCAAGCTTCAGGTCATCAAGGATCTTGTCCCACTTCTCACTGTTGCATGCTCACTGCCAAGAAGAGTGCCTGGTACATTAGAAATACTGGTTCAATTGATTCCTTAATATTCTATTTTGTTTGCTTATGTATCTGTTGAACACTGTTCATCAGACACCTTTTGGGTCATTTGTTCAGATCACTCCCTACTGAATTCACCCTAATAAATCTGGTGTTTCAAGGGAGCAGGGATCATGTGTTATGAATTCATATCTGAAGGGCCTAGTATGGGGCCCACACATAGTAGATTTTCAATAAATATTTGTTGAATTAAATGAAATCATTACACCAGAAACCAAACAACTGTTATTATGCCAGGGCCTTGAGACAGACTTATTTTCAAAAGGAAAAGTCTTGAAGTGCGTAGAAAACCCAAATGTTTAAGAATAAAGGCAATGAGTAGTCTTGAAACAATGACCTAATGAACTGTAAAGGATTTCAAAGACTTAAGACTTAAATCATCACTAAAAATCACCAGGGATGTTTGCTCTTTTGTTGGTTTTATCACCAGAAATGTAAAATGAACAATGTAAAGTTATAAAATACTTTTCAATCTGATTCTAGCATTTGCCTATTCTCAGCTAACTTTACCACGTAATTAGCCAACACTGCCCATTCTTTGAGCAGAATATGTGTGACAGAGTTATCTCTAGAGATAGAAACTCACACACATTCTCTCTCTCTCTCTCTCTCTCTCTCTCTCTCTCTCTCACACACACACACACACACACACACACAAACACACACAGCCATCATGCACCTGGAAGTTAAGAACACAATGGAGGGCTTCCCTGGTGGCGCAGTGGTTGGGAGTCCGCCTGCCGATGCAGGGGACACGGGTTCGTGCCCCGGTCCGGGAAGATCCCACATGCCGCGGAGCAGCTGGGCCCGTGAGCCATGGCCGCTGAGCCTGTGCGTCCGGAGCCTGTGCTCCGCAACGGGAGAGACCACAACAGTGAGAGGCCCATGTGCCGCAAAAAAAAAAAAGAAAAAAGAACACAATGGAACACACAGGTGTACTAGATTCAAAGACATGAACTATGCCTTCATAGTTCATGGTGCTATTACATATCCACAGCAAAGGCGTTTCAAGGAGTAAGGAAGAATTCAACAAAGAGACACTAAATAGTGCTAAGTATTCTAGAACATTTTCTCAGTCCGATGAATACCAGAGATTTGTGTCATAAGCAATCTTATTAGACAGAGTCATTTTAGAGAGCTGTCACTAGCAAAGACTAAGCATGGAACAATTGCTTTTCTTGTCTAGCATCCATTGCCCACCTTTATCTGTCTTGAGTGGAACAATACCTCCTCCATTCTCAGATCAAATGTCGCAGAGAAGATGAAAGCTCTTGCCTTCATGGGTGGTCATGAGACTCAGAGCTGGTCAGTCACCACATACTACTGCCGACCACTGTGATTGACCAATGGGTCAGCATATATCCTTAGCTGAACCAATAAGAGGCAGTCCTGGGGCTTGTGCTTAGACTTAAAGACCTTGGGGGCAGAGATGTTCTCTTTCAGCTAAAGGTTCTTAGCTAGAAGAACATAAGCTTGAAGTTGCTGGTGGCTACCAGGAAGAAAGGCTTGTCTGTGACTGAAGCCTACATCAAAGAAAGCAGAGCTGAGAGAAGGAAAGACAGAGATTTCTGAGAATATTATCTGAATTTCTGGGTGCAGCTGTGTCTGAGATCTACCTCTTGGACTTTCCATTTTGTATGCTAGTATATTCTCCATTTATGTGTGATTTTTGTCTAAGCCTATTTGAAGTGGTTATTTTTGCCACTCACAACTGAAAGAAGGCAGAGAAATACTCAATAAAAGAGCAAATGGTTGAAGATTCCCTTGGTATTAGATTCCCTTGGTTTACTGCCCTTGTCTCCATTGACTATGAACTGAAACCAACATGAAAAATACTTGTCTTCTGGTGTCATAGTTTAAATATCCACACTAAGGAGTCAGTGATCTAATAGAAAAAAGTCCTGAATTGACTACAAAAGACCAACATTCTCATCCCATTTTACCATTTATTTTAAAGCCAGGCAAACTGGGTCTTGAGCAACGTTTTTACTTTTCTAAACCTCACTTTCCTTAGCTATGATTTAAGTATAGTTTCCTTCCATCTCAGATTTAGGGCAGTCTGTTCTAATCAGAGGGGCATAATCCCTTGATGGGGATGAGGTGAGATGCCAGATTCATTTAGAAGCTTTTTCAAACTACACTGGTTCTCTGCCATGAGAAGGCACAAAAACTATTGGTAATACAATATATCTTCAATTTTGTTGTTGGAAGGTGTGGGAGGGGAGGTACGGGCAGAGTTTAGAGGTTAATGATGTTGAGTCTCCAGTACAGTGCCTGACATTCAACATGTGAACGCTGTTTTTATTATTTAACTTGGCCTTAATTTATATATAAATTTAGGAAGTGCACACATACAATCCTAAAATTGCTATTCTGGTATCATATGAAATTGCTTTGTTTAACAATTTGTATGTGAAAAATATAAAAGAAAGGTTAAATTCTGTATTTGCTCTTGTTACTACAAAATAGGGGGCAAAGTTGTCTTAACCAGCAGATGGTTGACAGATTCTAAGTGGCCATGCATGTTTGAAAGAGAGGCTCAGGTTAGCAAACAGAAACAGCTGTTTGAGTGTACCCACACTCGTGAAGAGCTTTTGCAAACGGTACCATTAGGCTCTGGTAGTTTCTCATGGCTTAGAGTTAAATGCATTTTAGGTCACAGGACTGGAGACTTCTGAAAGTGTTCACCTTGGAGGTGCTGATATATACATATTATACCAATTCTGATACCACTAGGCTTGCTGGTTAGTATGTCCTATACTGAGGCATATTCATTCATTTATTTATATTGCTTTAAATTATTTTTATTAGGTAAATATCACATGTACATAACAGACACAATTAGAAACAGCAGAGAGGCAAAAAAGAGGAAAATAGCAAATAGCCGTACCAACCACTATTGCCATCTTGGTGTATATACACACTTTTAGAAATGAACTACTGCAAGGGTAGTCTGGAGATTAACTTTCTGGGTTCAAATCCTGGCTCTCTGCCACTTATTAGCTCATAAATTTAAGGAACTTTATAACCTCTCTGGTCCTCAATGTCATAACATGCATAGTGGGGATAATAATAATATCTTCCTTCATATCATTATTATTTTTAAGGTATTTCAAGTGGGACCTTATTGAATATACCTTTTTCTCATCTACCATTGCTAAACTTAGCAAAGAGTCTCTTTCACATCAATTATTGTACTGCATTTCTAAATTCAGTAGGACTGAAGATGGGCCACATCCTTGTTAGAATGCAAGTTCCATGTGAAAAAAGGGCCCAGTCAGCTTCATTTGCTGTTTTATCCTCAGCATCAGGCCTAATGCCTGGCCCTTCATAAGCAATTCCATAAATGCTTATTCATTGCTAAACTGGCTTGAGGCTGGGCACATCATGAACTCAAGATAGTTCAAGTTCTGGAAATCAAAATTGGTACAAATGCAGGAGAATGAGGTCATTGGTTTTCCATCCCCTCTTTAAAAAATCACAACTTGGAAGGCAAAGGATGACTCTTCAAATGGTGTAACATACAATAACATCTTATGCAGAAGACTTGGAAAGCACCCACACTTTTCAGAAACAGTTTTCCATTATCTTTTTAGATGCGGAGAGAATTAGGGAGAGAGTCAGACATGGAAATAGAAAGGAAAAAGAAGGAAAGAGAGAGAGGAAGGAAGGAAGGAAGGGAAGGAGGGAGGGAGGGAGGAAGAGAGAGAGAGAGAGAGAGAGAGAAGGAAAGAAAAAAAAGATTGTGTGTGTGTGTGTGTGTGTGTGTGTGTGTGTGTGTCCATACACAGAAACAGAGTTAGGCTCAAGCTTGCAATTGTATCATCCATTCTCCATGTGAAGGTTCAATCAACTCCAACACTGAGAATATACTTGCAGCACTCAATCGAAGTACATGCATTTTTGGTTTGAAAAGTTCTTTTGAAATTACACACTGTGTTTTCTAATCTCAAAAAAATTGCTGGTTGGATGAGTTTCATTTCTTTGTAAAATGACAAGTGATACTTCATTTTTTAGCAAAAGGTTAATGTTAAGTCTCCAAACTTTATAAATTGTACTTTCTCCATAAAATAAACTATCGCATGCTGGTGTGCAAGATTAGTGAGACATGTTCATACTGTTGAAAATAGATGAATTTTGCATTTCAAGGTGACAAGGGCAATGTCAGACCCAATCAATCGATCACTGCATAATTATTATTGCAAATGATCCATATCCATGCTGCGAACCTTAAGGGGAATTTAATGAAGCAGTAAGCACATCAATAATAAGATCTACTTTGGTCTCTATTAAATCTCATGATTCATAAATATCCTGGCATGTTTTATTCTCCCTTTAAATCCTGTGAAGACACCTAAAAAAGTGAATGCTTGAAGGCTACTATTTAACACTTCACTAAAGACAATTCTAAGGCTTTCAGTAAGATTTAGGCTCAGTATCGGATCCTTCTTTACATACAGGCTAATGGAATCCAGTAGTCTATGGATATATACAGGATAGTGTTCCTCTGCAAAGTTAGAATCAAAGTAGACATGTTTCATCTCCCTTTTCAAATTTGAATTTCCACAGAAAAAAACCCTGCAAATAGCAGCTGAACTGGGATCCAATGACCAAGAAGAATATTTCTTTCTGAAGAGAGAAAGAGTGGATCCTGGCCGGACTTTGCTTGCCTACACTGTTTTGTTATGTATGAGTTAGATAAAGGCATCCTCCTCTGGGCAGGACCAGCCCAATTTGGGTGTAAGGATTGGCAGTTTATGTAATCTCTGTGCAAATAAAATGAATCTGGATGGATGCAGCACCAGGCTATGACACACAGCTTGGTGAGGGGAGTCAAGGCTGGGTTTCATCCTTGTCTCAATGCCTCGGTGCAGTTCACCAACTGTACAATCCCCAGACATGAGATGCAGACAAACCAGAGCCACATGGTACTGGTTTAGAAGTCAGACATTCCAACTTCTTGATTTCTGGGCATCAGCCAAGTTCTGATATCAAGACAGGCTGAGAGCAGGGACAGTCTTGGGAACAACACTTACACCTGTCTTGGGTGGCAAGCAAACACGTCTAAAAAACATGTCATAAGTTGAATACCAACTTTACATATCTTAAAGTTTTGCTCTCAAAAAATGCATCTTCTAATAAACTTTCATCTTAGCCTTAACTGTCATATGATCTTTTCAAACAGTGTCACTTTTCTTTTTTCTTTTTTTTTTTTTGCGGTACGCGGGCCTCTCACTGTTGTGGCCTCTCCCGTTGCGGAGCACAGACTCCGGATGCGCAGGCCCAGCGGCCACGGCTCACGGGCCCAGCCGCTTCGCGGCATGTGGGATCCTCCGGACCAGGGCACAAACCCGCGTCCCCTGCATCGGCAGGCGGACTCTCAACCACTGCGCCACCAGGGAAGCCCTCAAACAGTGTCACTTTTCAATATGTGATCTGCTCCCCTTATACAAATGCTTCTGACTGTGTAAATGGGTACATCATTTTTGTCTCACTGAGGCTCTTTCTTCCATCTAAAACTCTCTGGTGTTGCTCATATATGCACTGCTATAGCCTATGATTGCTTCTACCAATACTCTGGAATGTAACTCAGAGATTTCTTTCCATCACATATGAGAGTATTAATTTTTTCCTGAATTCCCTCTTACCTTCAATCAATAGTGCATTCTCCAAGCACAATGGTACATCACAAAGGTCTCCAGGCTAACGGAGGGTTGGCACAGAACTGCCTTAGTTTCCATAGCTGCCATGCTGGTGCAGAAAGAATAAATTCCTAGCCAGGGGAATGAGTCCTACACAGGTCAAGGGATACTTGTATATACAGCTTTCACTGTCTTAATCCTGGGCACACAGCTGCAGGAAGGCACCATCTACTCTCTAAATAATACTGTAGCCTGAGATGATTGGCTCTTATTCTCTTCCAAACAAAAACTTGAGAAGATATTCAGTGTATTTAAATAACTCAGTATCAGATATCCTTGTCCATAATATTTTTTCCCGTGCCAATATTTATTTCCTTGGGATATAATCCTTTCTCAGATCATAAAGTACACATTTCTCTCTTTTAAAAACAATCTTTATACTTGCAAACTAGCATCTAAAAATGTTTAGCAGTTTAGATTCCCACCAAAATTGCATGAGAATGAGTACTCTCAAACTCTGGCAAGCACTCAGTATATTACCCTTTTCAATCTCTCAATTTAACAAAACACTTGCTTTAGTTTCCATTTATTTGACATTGGGGAGGATGAACATAATGTCCTATATTTATGTCCATTTATTTTTCCTGTCTGAAAAATCTGTTCACTCTCCTTTGCCCACTTTGTAGAGTTTTAACGTTGTTACTATTCAGTTCATTAATATTTATCACGAGTTATGTTAAAATAAAATTTTAAAAACTATGTCCAATAATAAGAAAATGGGTAAGTAAATTATGGAACATCTGAATGCTAAAAAAAAAAAAAAGATGCAATCTTTAAAAACTCATATTTTCCAAGTAAATGTAGTAACATCAGAAAATGCTCCTAAAGTAATCTGCATGAAAATACAAAGGAAAAGGGGGCTTCCCTGGTGGCGCAGTGGTTGAGGATCTGCCTGCTAATGCAGGGGACACGGGTTCGAGCCCTGGTCTGGGAGGATCCCACATGCCACGGAGCAACTAGGCCCGTGAGCCACAACTACTGAGCCTGCGCATCTGGAGCCCGTGCTCCGCAACAAGAGGCCGCGATAGTGAGAGGCCCGCGCACCGCGATGAAGAGTGGCCCCCGCTCGCCGCAACTGGAGAAAGCCCTCACACAGAAACGAAGACCCAACACAGCCAAAATAAATAAATAAAATAATAAACTCCTACCCCTAACATCTAAAAAAAAAAAAAAACCCTCCCATTCTACAAATTGTTATTAAGTAGATACACCTAATAATTAAAAAAAAAAAACAAAGGAAAAGGATATCCAAGTAAATTCAGATACATAGATATTTTAAAACACGGAGAAATTTATCAAAATATTAAGAGTGGGAGTCATAGGTTAGGGGATTGGTGATTTTATTCATATTTTGAATGCTGTATAATGTCAAAATATTTTATTTTCATAAAGAAAGTAATCATTATTCTTTTTTAAAAGAACACTTTTCCAGGGCATTTTCTTCTACCCATTTTTCAGAACACAGATACTAAGACCCAATATTGATTCATTCCTTTAGAGCCCAAATTTTAAAACTGCTTGTATCTGCTATTATCTTTTCTCTCCATCCTTCTCTGAAGCTTTTTTCCCGCTCTCCTTGAGAGTTAATTAGTAATAGGCAAAAAACGAACGTAAGTTCTCACTTTTCAGGGCAAAACACTGAGCTAGGTCCTGTCATTTCATCCTTAAGGGTCTACAGCTTTTATGCCCATTTTAAAGAGGGGTTAATAAAATGGTTGAGATCCCACAGTGAGAACATGGTACAAAATGAGTTTGAACCCATGCCTGGGTGGCTCCAAACTCCTCGCTTTTCGAGCCGTTTCCCACTGCAGCTAGATGGAGGGGTTGGACCTGCAGTGTGCACACCCACCTTCATCCTTCACCTACATTCATGCAGAAGATGCTCTTTGTTATAATAATAACGATAACTATGGTTAGAGCTCACTCTTACTAAACACCTACTACCTGCCATGTATGATTCTAGGTACCTCTTTTGCAGTACACTGTTTGATCTTCATTACAACCTTTTGAGAAAGGTACAAATCAAGGGTGACATGCCAAATATTGAACAAGCAGTATCATTTGGTCACCAACCAACCAGAAGGAAGCAACAAATATATATGGAATCCAAAAAAAAAAAAAAATGGTTCTGAAGAACATAGAGGCAGGACAGGAATGAAGATGCAGACCTACAGAATGGACTTGAGGACATGGGGAGTGGGAAGGGTAAGCTGGGACGAAGTGAGAGAGTGGCACGGACATATATACACTATCAAATGTAAAACAGCTAGTGGGAAGCAGCTGCATAGCACAGGGAGATCAGCTCGGTGCTTTGTGACCACCTAGAGGGGTGGGATAGGGAGGGGGGGGGGGGGGGAGACGCAAGAGGGAAGAGATATGGGGACATATGTATATGTATAACTGATTTACTTTGTTATACAGCAGAAACTAACACACCATTGTAAAGCAATTATACTCCAATAAAGATGTTAAAAAAATAAAAGGGTGAGGCAAGATTGAAAAGGGAAAAAAAAAAAGGCTGCCAGCTGTAAGCAACATGTATGGCACTCAGGAATCCAGCTCAATACCTACTGAATAGCAACCTCGGGCAGCAGTATTAGCCCCATTTTAAAGATGGAGAAATGGAGGGTTACATGTGGATAATCCTGGAAGGGTTTGATTTTGAATATGTTTCTGCCTCACTGCAAAGTCCATGATCATAACCATTGTAACGTCCTATGCCCTCAGAAGAAACATGTTATTATCTGTATATGATAAATGATTGTACATGGTTTAATGTGAGTGTATGCGTCTGTTTATGAAATCCCTTTGCTTTCACAAAGTATGCTGCCTTTGGCTTTGGCTTAATTTTTTCAAATGAAAGAATGGCGTTAAGAGTTTTGGCCCCTTTCACTGGTTTAAAACATTGAGGGCTTCGGGGAAAATGTGAAGTTATCATGCATATGAAAAAAAAAAGTCCTTTCCCTTCTGTCTGACTCTCAGTCCTCCATTAACTAATTGTGCTCCTGTTCTCATTTGTAGCTCTTGCCTCTTTGATTAGCCTTTTAATTTAGCACATTAACAACACTCCCTTTACTTGAATACTCCTTCACTGAGCTCATTTAAGTCGAATGACCTTGAAGATGCTTGAAATTCCTGACAACACGCTATTATTAAACTACTTTGTATTTCTGATTGTCAACCAAAAGTGCCAGGTTATTGGACAGAGCAAGCCATTGTGCAAAGCCTGTGATTTATTCAAGGATCTCCCAGCCCATTCCTCCCCAGCTCTGCAGGAGACCTCGGAGTTTCAATATATTCTACAGTTCTCTTTTTTTGGTCTGTCCTTTATTCTCCCCCTGCCCAACCCCCATCAGAATTTTTGGGTAAATAAGCACACGAGGCTGGCTGATTCAGCACACAGGAAAAAGTCATTAGTGAGGTCTGAGAACCAGGTTTCTTTGAAAATCAGGGCTGGATGCAGAGAAGCAGTGGGTTTAGCACGTACGTGTACTTTCTTTTTATAAGTGGTAACAAAATCACATTGGGTGGAATTTGGTTATTTGTAGCAGATGGAGAGGTGCATAAAATCCTGGGAGAAAAATGACTAGTCAATTCTCTAACACTTCTCAATTAAAATAGAAGAAAAAAGCAGCTCAACTCCCCTTGTCTTCCCCCACTCTGTGGGGTCCGCCTCCCCCTGCTTTAATTCTAGGATGCTGCATGAGAGCTGCGGATGGGACCGCTGATGTTGGGCTAAGTGTAATGCGGCTCTAACCCAACATGATCTGGTACCTGCCCACCTCAAAACTCTCTCTCTGGCCACGCTGCCCTGCCCTCTGAGCTTTGGTCAGCCTGGCCTTCTGGAACTTCCTTGCACAAAATGTCCTGCTTACCCCGACCTCTGCCTAGCAGCTTCCTCCCTGATAGCAGCCACCTAACCCCCGGGTCCCAGCTGAGAAGACCCCTTCTTGGAAAAGTCTTGCTTGATGTCACCATTCCTAATACCCCTCCTGTTTTTCTACTACTCCAGCACTCTTTTTGTTTTTGTCTTAGACGCTGCTGCAAGCTGTAATTATCACGTTTATTTATTTGTATCTTAGGCATCTGTTGTTTTTACCTAACCAGTATTTGTTTCTCCTTCTGGTAACAGCTCTCTAATGTTTCCTGGGAAACCACCTCTCCCCAGCTCTCAGTTCATGGGTTTTTGTTTTGTTTTGCTTTGTCTTGTTTTTTTGAGCTGAGCCTATTCTCAGATTCCAAACAGCATTCTACCCAAGCGTGGACATTAAGTCTCAGGAATTGGTTCAGGATGGGTAGGTGTGACCCAATCCAAGTGCAAGAGAACTGGCCTCAGAACCTTTCTCAGAACCTAGTACTTTTTGGATGAATGGGATTCCATCCATTGGGGCTGCTATATTCATAGCGCTCACAGTGGACATCAGCTTGGAGCCACCAGTGATACTCTTAGGGAACTGTTGACCGAAACCACCCTCCGTGGCCAGGCCTGCTTGCCTGAGCTGTCTTACAACAGGAGCTCCTGATAAGGAACATGGCGCCACGAAACCTGACCAGGAAAACTGGGGAGGGGCCAAAAGAGGGAAGAGACCACCAACCTCCCAGAAGCCCTCACGCTGGAATCCATCTTGGCTGAGATGCTCACACCACCAGGAAGGACCCTGAGTCACCAAATATGGGCCAAGCAAGATGGCTGGCCAGAGACGACCTGGAAACTAACCCCACTACCATAAACCCTGAGACTGAGAGCCACGTGGCAGAGCAGTTCTCCCGGGTTCCCTTACCCTGCTGCTCTCCGCCTGGTCGCCCCTTCCCAATAAAGTCTTTTGCTTTGTCAGCACATGTGTCTCCTCAGACAATTCACTTCCGAGTGTTAGACAAGAGCCCACTCTTGGGCCCTGGAAGGGGTCCCCCTTCCTGCAACAATACCTCAGCCACCTTGTGGGAGGAGCACAAGGAAAAGTGGATCTGAGAAGCTGAGTCAGATTCCCAAGGATGTGCCTTGACCACCTGCATCCCCCTGGCCTTGAAAGCCTGTCTTTGGGTTTCTAAGATATGTGAGTCCATATATAGTCCTCTTTGAAACTCCACTTAGTTCTGCAACCATGAGCCTCAGCTAAAACTCTTTATCTGCTGGTTTTATTCCTATGTTACCACTTGTGCTTTGTTGTGTTGTGTTGTATATGTCTCCTCAACTATATATAAGTTCCACGAGGATTGGGACCACATCACGCTCTCTGTTTCCCCAACACTCAGCACACACAATATCCGACATATTGGAAGCTCTCAGTGACTATTTTTAAACAAATACACAGATTAAAAAACAAATTTCTAATTGTCTAGTGATGCACTGAGATCTTGTAAACATGATCGCCGTCAATAAACATTCCCTGAGCTCCCACCAAGTGTGTATCATGACATCCAAGTATAGAAAAGGACACTTTGTCACCTGAAAAAACCCACAAGCTGATTCAGAGAACTAAAGAAGAAACAGCCAAATATGAGTGTGCAATTCCACATCACCGACAAAAATTTAGACAAATTTTCTCTCTGCCATGGGTTCTATTAAGACAGAACCCTCTAGTTAGAACAAATTATGAACTTTGTCAATGAACAGATTAGCAAGTAACAGAATTGCAGGTCAGTCTTTAATAGTAGACAGATTTTTTCTTCAATGCACATTCATCTTTGATGTACTGGAAAAAGCAAAGTCTGTTTCTCGGTTAAGAGATGGGGGCAAAACTTTTGGGTAATCAAAGAGAGCAGACATTCCAGATGTTAGCCATAGTACATTATTTAGCCCTCGTTTGCTCGTGCTCCCCCCCGCCTTTTACAATCTGCACTTGTTTAAGGCATCTCCCATCTCAGCCATACCACCTAATCTACTGGCCAGACACTGGAGTGGGATAAATAATATATCAAGAATAAAAAACTGCAAAAGGAACACAAAAATCCTCATGTCAAGGTTCCTGGGGGTGTCAATCCAATACATAAAATGTGAAAGACTGACTCTAAGTGGTAAAACCATGGGGAATATGAGATTCAGAATGCAAAGACATGGTGCATCCTATCCAGTCCACAACACCCTTGAAAGAGCATTGAATTTCCCCCCGTCATTTCCAAATCTTCTTCCTCTTACACCTACCTCTCCTTCCCAATTGTCTTCTTGAATTTCCAACTAAGACATCTTTGGATAATAAATGGAAAGCACAATGTACAATTCTCTCTCTACTTGCCCTAAAAGCTTCATGTTCCTTAGTTGTCAAAACGATGCTCGGTTGCTTCCCGAAATTACCTTGTTGGTACTGAATATCAATTTTTTCAATTTGTTCTTCTCTGAATGGGGACACAAGGTTTGTACAGAAACTAATTTGGTTATGTCGTTCAAACCTGCATCATTTGATCAAGTATTTGTCTGAAGATTTGTGAAATGTTCTAAAGGTATATGAAACACCACTCAAAATGTAAAATGGACTTACTTCCCTCTGTAGAAGTCAGTCAGAAAGAGAAAGACAAATACCGCATGCTAACACATATATATGGAATTTAAGAAAAAAAAAATGTCATGAAGAACCTAGGGGTAAGACGGGAATAAAGACACAGACCTACTAGAGAATGGACTTGAGGATATGAGGAGGGGGAAGGGTAAGCTGTGACATAGTGAGAGAGTGGCATGGACATATATACAGTACCAAACGTAAAACAGATAGCTAGTGGGAAGCAGCCGCATAGCACAGGGAGATCAGCTCGGTGCTTCGTGACCACCTAGAGGGGTGGGATAGGGAGGGTGGGAGGGAGGGAGACACAAGAGGGAAGAGATATGGGAACATATGTATATGTATAACTGATTCACTTTGTTATAAAGCAGAAACTAACACACCATCGTAAAGCAATTACACTCCAATAAAGATGTAAAAAAAAAAACCGTAAAATGGAGAATAAGACTGATTCACATTAAGTCAGTTTTTTTTTTCTGATCCTCTGGAGCTAAAGAACCAGAGTTGGCCAAAGACTATGTTTCAAACTTAAACATAAAGCCTCCATAAGCCTTTTATATTAATACTCATCAGGCTTTGCTTTAAAATATACATATATACACACATCAGGAAGGAATACAAACCTAATGCCTAGAATTTCCTACTGAGAGAAAACACTGGCTCATTTTTTTTTTTTTTTTTTTTAACGCGGGCCTCTCACTGCTGTGGCCTCCCGCGTTGCGGAGCACAGGCTCCGGACCCGCAGGCTCAGCGGCCATGGCCCACGGGCCCAGCCGCTCCGCGGCACATGGGATCTTCCCAGACCGGGGCACAAACCCATGTCCCCTGCATCGGCAGGCGGACTCTCAACCACTGCGCCACCAGGGAAGCCCACTGGCTCATTTTTAATTTTGTTTCCTTTGATGCAATGCTATGTATTTGCTGCCCTGTATAGTCGAACCATTATTTTTACAGGAATCTTTAGACACAAGAATTCAATGAGTTTAGTGTCATTAGTAGATTGTAAAGGAAAATGGATGGGGCTTTATGATACAAATCACTTTACAGACAAAGAGGAATGTGCATGTAAACAGAATTTCAGAAAAACACACCAAAAAATACCAATCAATTTACATCAATGGCTTCTGGGTGCTCAAGCGGAAAATAACGTATTACTCCTTCTGCCAGAGAGAATCTGCAGTAAGTAGAGGCCATGAATGGATAAGTCAGAGGGGGAGAAGATGTAAGTCGTAAATGAGCTCTCATTCATTAATGTTCCGGCCATCCACTTTCCCTCTCGTCACCCAGAAGGTTGGGATGGTCCTGAGGGCCAGTCACTCCTCTTCCGCCTGAAGAGAATGTGAACACTGGGTCCCTCTGACTTAAAGATGCTGGGAAACTAGCCCTTTGCAAATGTTTAATAAATATCTTTAAGCAGCATTCCAGATGTTCCTTTGTTGGGATGCAGACCAGGAAGTGGGCTGGGTTTGGAGGAATGGTCATCAGAGTGTTTGGGAGAGTGGAGTCTGTTTGGAGCTCTGAGCTGCCCCTGGTGATATACAGACAATAGCAAGGATTCTAGTATAAGTTATAGGCAAGGAAGCTAAGAGATCAGTAACGATGAACACCTTTATCACAGTAATCAGAGTTGGCTGGGTCCATTTTTCTCGGCCCCTAACTAAGATATACAGTGACCATATCAGCGCTCAGTGAACTTGCCAGGTCAGTAGAAGTGAATTTGTTGGGGGCGGGGGG
>NW_006793838.1:339608-344800 GCF_000442215.2 Lipotes vexillifer
AGTGGGAAGCAGCCGCATAGCACAGGGAGATCAGCTCGGTGCTTTGTGACCACCTAGAGGGGTGGGGTAGGGGGGGGGGGGGGGGGGGAGAGGAGTCATCTTTGTATTCCTGAGGCATTTCTGCTACAAAGCAGTCCAGTCATAGAAAAGGTAGAAATTCTCAGTTTCAGGATAAAGCACTGAAATCTTTCTCTCCACAACAGCAAGAACAACAACGAAAAAGGTTTCCTTTGGTTGTCCAAAATCTCTAGGACCAATTCCTACAAAAAAGAACCATTCAATTAATGGGTCAACTAACTTGGAAAAAAAAAAAGACCATACTTGGGCCCCTGCTGTACCAAAGCAGAACTAGAAATCGCAATGAAAATGAACCTCTAGGGCTAGATTTGGCCCAAAGGAGCAAATATCTGAAGCAGAAACAAAAGAATTAACAAATCTGTGAACTGCAGTCAACAGGTGATTGATGCTAACAACCAACCCTCAATTTTCAGCTCTTCCTAATTTTCAGAACACCTTTTACTTAATGGTATATTTCCGAAGGCCCAGCATAATGACTGGCAGAGAGTTTGTGCTCCATAAAGTCTTAATAGATAATCAACAAACTGAACAAGTGTTTGCTTAATGAATATATTCACACCATGCCAGATACTAGCAAAGCTTTTTATAAGCAGCAACAACAAACAGTTAAAGAAACTGGTTAAATTATGGAACATCCATACACTGGAGTACCACGTACGCAAGCATTAATGATGCTGCTGTGGAAAATACTTAATGGCACAAAATGTTAAGTGACAAAAGCAGGTTACAAAACAGTATGTTTTCAGACTATGCTCTCGTCTTTTCCAAGAGAATTTTCCCTCTCAGAGACTTTCTTGTTTCTTTCTTCACATTTCAGTGTATCTAAACTTGAGATGTGTTTTACAGTCAATACAGTACTCTAACACCATAGCATTTGGCCTCTACACATAAACACACACATACACTCAAAGCAGAAACAAACAAGCAAACAACAACAAACCCTCTTAACAAGTCAATGGCATGGCTTTTAGTTGTCTCCAACTTGAGAAAATAAGTGCAGGTGTGCATACGTGTGTGTGAGAAAAATATCTGTACGAAATTGAGTAGGGTTAATATTTAGGTACATACCTTAGGTAGTAGAAGAGTTCGTGCTATTTATTTTCTTCTCAGACTAATTTCACTACAAAGGGAGTATGTATTGTTTGTTTGAAATAAAGTATGAAGGCAAACGTAAACTAAAAGGAAGAGATGCTTCTGCCCTAAAGGGGTTGAGATAAAATTGGCACGATGACCCTGGAACATAAAACAACTATAGTTTATACCTATAACTTATGCATAATCTCTACATAGAATCTATAAGTCAAGGAATCTGTCATCAGTTTATAAGCAAAGGCCAGAATGTGGAGCATAGAACAGAAAAAGCTTTAGGCATTCAGGAAAGAAAATGCGAAAATCAGAGGAGGGTCCCCAAATGCCCAGGAGGAGCTGAACATGCAACAGATAGACTACGGGTATGTTCAGTGTGCTAAGAGCAGGCTGAGGATAGAATATTCTGGTTGGTGGAGTTTTGGCCAAGGGTGACGCTCGATGGGAAATACAGAACTCCCAGGATCCTGGAGAAAGAATGATGAGTTTTGGTTTCTTCTTTTTTTTTTTTTTAAGTGATTGAACTGCACTGGCAAGAACTGTGCTGCTGCCTGCTGGGGTGACTGTCTCTCTCCACTGTTTTTACAAAATCACTCAGAAATTCTCTACTTGCTCTTCTCTACCCGTTTTAAGCCATGATACGTATGTATAAACCCCTGTCTATAAAAGAATAGGGGGAAAGCTATATAACATGATAAGAAAGTTAAAATCAAGACTGCAGTGTTTTTTCCTAGAAGTTAAAAGCACAGAGGAAGATATGGTATGTAAATGAGAACGTTTGTGTAGAAATAATAAAATGGAAATGGTTCTCTATTTTAAGAGAGGAAAGAAGTAGAGAGAAATAAAAAGGTCCCAGAGTCAAAAAGGAATGCTCATCCCAGTGGAGTTTAAACTGGGGACCATTTGGTCCAGGACATGAGGGATGAGGGTAAATAGTGTCTTACCTCTGAATTAGATGAGCAACTGTCAATTGCCAGTGTGTTTTGCCCAGCCCTGGGAAGACACAGCTCAACTGTATCCCAGGAAAGACTAATGCTAGTGGAGTTAAATAACAATAGCTGTGCTGCCCCAGAGGGCTTTATCTTATTCTAGGGCATGTATAGCCTGGTACCCCCACACAGATGAGGGCCGCAGTAAAAGTGATTCCCCTGCTTTTCTGGGAGCCCCCAGGGAAAGCTGTTTCTATCTTCTACTGCAACTGAGTTTGGTGAAGCAAAACTGCCCAGAAGTTAACAAAGGGTGCCAGAGAACTCATCTTTCTTTTCCCTGTACACCGACCTGTCCTCATCCGGGGGAAATGACGCACCAGGAAAACTACCAACCTTATTTTTTTATAGGAAAAACTTCCAAAAGAAATTGAAGGAAAGAATATACAAATGTTAGATGGGGCTAAAAGATTTCAAGTGTTTGTGTCTACAGTTATATTATCAGACTGGCTTCCAGGAGCTATCCTGTGTTTTTAAGTAGGACTATTCCAAAGCATTTCATTGCCTTTCTCATCCGGAGAAGACAGTCCCGATTCACTGCAATAACTGAGTGGGGACAGAGGGAAAGAGAGAAGGCTCTGCCCCAACCGCTCCCGCAACTCCACCCAGCAAAAAGTTTCCAGTCTTCATAAAAATATTCTCACTGAAATCATGTGCTATTAACACAGGTGCATATAAAGAGCTTACTTGACAAATTTCAGAAACAAGGACAGGAATAAACTAAATACAAATTTTGTTTTACTGTATCTCCAAATCTCTTCATATTCATTTTTATATCCATGAGAGAACAGCAAACACTATTTTCATACATGGATATAGCTGAGACTCATTTTCCTAAAGCAATACAAGCCCTTAAAAGAGATATCAGCCACATTTAGAGTATCTTTATTTACAGACTACAAGGGAACAGCAGAACCTCTGCGTTAAAAAAAAAAAAAAGAAGAGGAAGAAAAGAATGGAAAAATCCTCCAATCCATAGTGTTAAAGCTAGCTCACCAATTCATATCTCCTTAAACAGCATGGATCCAGCTGTTACAACTTAAAGTCTCTGCCATTTTTTGAATGTAAACCCCTGAAACTCGAAATTAAAGATGTAAATAGAATACCTGAACACAGGGCAAAGAGGTAGTAACCATTTTTTGATTTGATATACGCAGTGAATAAAAACAGGTAGCACAGAAAAGCGTCGGTTGGAAAGAAGAAAACAGAAATTGAGGTATGCAGCTTTTACAAGCCAAGGACTAAATACCAGGAATCAGGTTAGTAAGCTTTGAGGGTCTGGGACACACAGTGTTTCCCCACCTGCTCTGAGGTGCAAAGATGCACATGTGTAAGAGGCAGCAAACTTCATAAATAAAATCAATGGCACCACTTAGCAACTTTTTCTTCTTTTCAGAGAAAAACTGTAACCTGTAAATTGTTACTCACCACAGCCTAAAAAAATAGAAATTTGTTTACAGTTAGCCAGAACCCACTCACAAAATACAAACCAAAATAGACTCCTTTCCCACAAACACTGGCAGGTATTTCCTTAATAACTGATGTCATAATCCCACGTGAAAAATGTTCTTAGTGCTTAAAAATCATCATTTGTGAACATTCAAAATTTGAATTGTTTCCACCTCCACCGTCAAAAAGAGATGGCATGAAAATTCAGTGTTTTTAGGTAAAACTATCTCTGTTAAGTTTATGCTATTTAGTGATTTGATATTTCCAAACGCCTCTTTCATAACAGGCAAGTTTAAAGAGGAAACTTGCCCTAAAATGAAAACAAAATAATAATAGAGACAGTCTGTCCCCAACTGGCAGGATTCATTGTGTTGAACTGTGCAGAAATAAACCAGGTGTAAATGGAGCTAAAGTCACTATAAAAGAAAATGTACAAAAGAAAAGAGGGGGAAAAAAAGTCTAGATTGCAAAGCTTACTGAGGGGCAGGCTGAGACACCAGTGGAGGTCAAAGAACAGGGGTGATTAACAAAGAAGCTTTCTTCCTTACAGCAAAGACAAGTTCATGGATCTGAGTTGGTCTAGAAGAACGATCGGAGGGAGGAAAATAAAGACAGGTTTTTCTAAGTATGCTGAACAACGAAAAACAACGGTGATGATGCTGACGAAAAGAGAGGTACTGTTTTACCTCAGAAGTGTCTCCCTCCCTTGAAAACGCAGGGAGCATCCTATCTGAAATCACAGAGCCAGTCTTTGGTTGATAAATGCACACAACTCCTTCAGTGGCCAAACTCAACTAGGATGTATCTGTGTCCCCCAAAACATGATTGAGAAAGTTTTCTAAGCCTTTCATGCTAGATGACTTTTTTTTAATTGCCTTGACAGTTAAATAGTGGAATTCATAACTACAGGTTACCACTTCAGTGCTTTTATTTTCATGCCATCTCCTGAAAAAGAAAAAAAAAACCAAAACTATATAATATTTATCAGTAAGCCAGAACAAGTACAGGGAAATCCACCTTTTGCCAGACAGATCTTGTAAAATACACACACACAAACACACACCTGGTGAAGGCAAATAAGACACCCTGCTCACATCTCCAACCCTCAGCCCCCAAATGACAAACAAGTAGTCACTTGTGAGAGAAAACCAAACCAAATCAAACAAACAAACAAACAAAAAGCCACCACGACTCCGAACAGTTCATTCTTAGTAATTAAATGAAATCCTGCACAGCTACAAGTGATGCAGAATTTGCTTCATGCCTGAACCGGCTTTTCTAGACCTTTTCTTTATTAAAAAAAATTTTTTTTCCGAGTTCACCATCTACAGTGTTTCAAGAAAAGAGAAAGCCATGCATTCCCCCCACACATCTTTTTTTTTGGTTTCCTTTTTGCAACTGAAAATAAAATTGCAGCTTAATGCTAATGAACCAGGTCTTCCTAAACTCCCACTGGAAACACAAGCACATGTACTGTAGCAGGGCAAGATTATTCTGCCACAAGCATAATCACCTTACACAAAATGCGATTACTCTGAGCTGCAATCTTTATCCCTGAAGTCAATTTATTAATCAGAGAGAAAGAGAGAGTGG
>NW_006793838.1:344865-389810 GCF_000442215.2 Lipotes vexillifer
GGAGAGGGGGAGACGGGGAGAGGGAGGGCCGGAGGGAGGCTACCTACCCACAAATACATCATCATCTTGAAAGAGAAATCAAGGGCTCTCTGTCAGCAAACAGAAGTCTCCTTACTTCACCAAGAGTATCTGGAAGAAAAACTGAAACCAGTGGGTAGAAAATCTTGCCTTTTCCTGTCAAGTCCTTAAGGTTTGGTGTGCTTGTTTATGAGTTTATGAGGACAGCATTCCTTCAGTGGCACTGTGTGTGATGTGACTTGCTTCAGGCTGCCTCCCTCCCTCTCTCTCTCCCTCTCTCTCTCTCTCTCTCTCTCTCTCTCTCTCTCTCTCTCTCTCCTTCCTAACTCTTGCCTTTCCTCTCTTTCCTGTCAAGGCTGCTTTTGGTAACAAATTCTTGGTGTGGCTCCTTAATAAGCAAAAATCCAGACACTTTAGGCAGCCAGCAAGAGTGGCGACCACAAACCCTGATGATGCTTGTAGTATTAATAATAACAGCGATGGTGTAATCATAAACAAAAGGCGCTACACCATTTCCTGACGGCTGGTGGGAGGTTCACGGAAGTCCCCACTGGTGAAATTTACAGGAAGACAGCCGATCCTCTTGAGGCAAAAGCACATCTGCACGGAGCTGCTGACTCTGGGAGGCCAGCATCTGAGAATTTTTTTTTTTTAAACTCAAAGTAAAGCTCCAGCCGCAGAGAAAAGAACATGTGCAGTAACCCAGCTTCCCCTTTATCTCTTTAAATGTACTTCAGATAAAAGCAGCATCCAGTCCGGTCAAGGCCTCCCCAGACTCATTGCTCTTATAGCACACGGCTCAGCACACTTGTCTACAGCCATCTACCGACCCTGCCTTGTCATTGCGGGCTCGGAGGCTGCCTGCTGTCCACGCTGCAGCTGCCCAGGGGCAGCCGCTTCCCTGCGCAGGGCTCTCAGCCAGGGTGTGTACCAGGAAAGATGGGCTGTGGACGCTTCTGTGCCAATTCAGCAAATCAAAAGCAAAACCAAGCCCCACCAACTCAACCCAGCAAATGGAAAGCCTCAGAAAGACTTGCTAGCACAAATGTTTGGGCTTGCTAACCTAAGGATGGAGATGACACACATGCCCTCATTAGACCAGATGTGCGTGTGTGCGTGTGTGTGCGTGTGTGTGTGTGTGTGTGTGTGTGTGTGTGTTCCCTTCTCCCTCATCCTTTGCAACTGCAGACCTGGGAAATCCTGTGGTATGCATAAAACTTGATCATTTCGACAGGCTCTCCTTACAAAATCCACAGGCTTGGATGCACAGCTAAGATTCCCTGAAATTATCCCAATTCTTTTCTTTCCCTGAATCAATTCTCCTTTATTAATTGTTCTTTTTAATCCATTTTAAATTGTATACTTTATCTTGAAAATTATCTCCATTACTGAAATACATCGCAAACGAGAGTATGGGGAATGCAATTTGCCCGGCATATTAATTGATGCAGTGCTCAATTACTGATATATGGATATAGGAGGAATTAATATTAAAATACATCTTGTACATTAGGGGTGAGGGAGGAAAAAAATGATCTCTTGCTCGGGCCTGAGTTTTGACCATTAGTTATATATTTACACATCACACAGAGAAACTGGCTGAGCCCCCAAGTTGATTTACATTTCTCCTTAAAATCGCACAAGGCAAAATGTCACCTAAATTATTAAAATGCATTAGCTAAATGATGGAGTCATCTGCAGCACTGGGCAGGTGGCAAGGCACCTGTTAAAACAGCCCACAGATAGCCCATCAAGATGCATAATGGCCAAGCAGTTTGGAGAGAACTAACGCCAAGACATGCCATTAAACAAACAGTGATGGAGAGATGCTCAGAGCTGGCTACATCCAAGTGGCAAGAAGAGAACCACATAGGCAACAGCTGGTAAAGTCTCAGTCGTGCACGTACACTGACCTACAGCATTTGAAAGGCCCTTGAGTCACACAATAGGATGGAGAGGTGGGTGACCAACTGTACTGGTTTGACAGGGTCCGGGGGGTTCCTGAGATGCAGGACTTTCAGGGCTAAAAGCAGGATAGCCCCAAACAAACTAAAAAGGTTAGCCATCCTCCTTAGGAGAAGTCCTGGACACACTATGTCATTACAGTGAAGAAAAATGGGAAATTCATCATCTTCATTATTTTGGGTGATAAATATCACCTCTACACATGACCTCCACTAATTCTAGATTTTCACCAAGGACAAAATGTGCCCTTCCTGATAGGAAATCTTGGGGTGGGGGGAAGATAACTAAGCCTCATTCTTTACATATTTATGTGTGTGCTCATTCATTGATTCTACAGGTAGTCTACTGAACACCTGTTCTGTATCAGTCTCTGGGTAGATACTTGTAATTCAGTGGCGGAAAATGGGTGATGCAGCTGTTTCAAATCAGTGGTTAGCAAAGACCCTGAAGATGCATTTCTTTGGGCCAGTCCATTTTCTAAAATGTAACTTATTTGCCAATATTTAAAAACCAGGAGATTTCAAATGAAAACCCAGAAGTACCACTTTTTTTTTAAGAACTATTGGATGATCCAGTAACATAAGATCGACAATTTGTACAGTGGTGACAATGGGATAATGCTGAGTAGCAGCTGCCCTCATCAGGTGTAAATGCTCTCCATTTCTCCACAGTCTCCACCACTCCCAATCGTCCCTCAGATCAGATGTTACATGGCAAGTGGATTCACTGTCTGATGGGCCTGGCCCTTGTGGACATTTATGTTTGTAAATGCCTCTGATCTGACCTGGGATGTGAGAACAAACACACACACTCAACACTGCACTTCAGATACAGAGTTCATCTAGAATGTTTACAATTTAATATTTATTTTTTCTTCAGTATCTCCTAATCTGAATTAAAATATTCATCCATTAGTAGAAAAAATGGATGGATAGATAGATGATAGATAGATAGATAGGTAGGTAGGTAGGCAGATAGAGGAGAGAGAATATATCATGATGTGTGTATATTTTACATTCACCAAATGCTCATTTTCCACAATGAAAGTTACAAGGCACCTATTGTGCATAAGGGAGAAATCTCATTTCAACTTAGGGCAGGTGAGCTCCGGAGACCAACTGGGCTCTGGTCTTTGAACTTCAACTTGTAGAAAGGTATCACCCCCTCCAAAACCCCCTCCCCTTCTCACATGGCCAATGAAGTCAGTTCATCACCGCATGGGGCTGTTTCATACAAATGGTTCCACTGCAATCAAGTAAAGGAAAGAATAAGTCCTTTAAGTTAGAGGTTACTAGATCAATGCAAACTCACACCTTCTTTTTCCTCTTCAGTATGTGCGTAGCAAGATCAAATTTTCAAATATTAATGTTTTTTCTCTCCATATTTTTTCCTTTCTTCCCTCTACTTTTACCCCCAACTTTCTCCCCCCATGTCCATTTCTTAGCACAAAGCAATACAAAGATATGGTCTGAGATTAATGTCTTGGTTTTTTTTTCCTTTAGCTAAAGCCTAAGTCAAGAAATACATACATATATATATATATATATATATGCATATATATATGTATATATAATGAACCACCTCTATATATAGTGACAATTCATTTGACTAGTAGAGTGCTGAGTTTTTTTGTTTTTTTTTTTTTTTCCTTGCGTTATGCGGGCCTCTCACTGTTGTGGCCTCTCCCATTTGCGGAGCACAGGCTCCGGACGCGCAGGCTCAGCGGCCATGGCTCACGGGCCCAGCCGCTCCGCGGCATGTGGGATCCTCCCGAAACAGGGCACGAACCCGCGTCTCCTGCATCGGCAGGCGGACTCTCAAGCACTGCGCCACCAGGGAAGCCCGAGTGCTGAGTTTTATTTCATTGTATCTGAGTATCTTTAAACTTGAATTATGTTTTCCTGTTCTCCACGGTCCCCACATGTCTTATACCGGGTCTGCCTCTTTCATTCACTTGCCTAAGTTTTGTTGGTATTTGAGTTCATGACCTTTGGATCAGAAACGCACGGGAGCGATTAGAACAAGTGACCTGAAAGGAGACTGGGAGAGTGGGAGTACCTGGGAGAGGTAACAGGAGAGAAGGAGCTCCAAAGACTGCAAGTGGGCCATACATCTCTGAGTCCCAAGAAGAAGACGGTTTGCACAGTGACCCTAGGAAAGCTGGATTCTAAGTGCCAGGGTTTCCAGCTTCACTACAGAGCCATCATTCTTAAGGATGATAGAGAAGCAACTGGGCCACCAAGCCAAGAGAAACCATGGGCACCACACAGCAGATATTGCCTTGGTAACCACCATCAACTGATGGTCCATGACCCATCCCCAGTGCCTTCTTGCTGTTGCAATTTGCACCTCCCAGACCTCTGCACATGCCTAGGAAAAGGGAGGGCTCTACGATGGCTGAAAATGAATGTTTTGCCTGATGAGTAGGATAGGAGACTGGATTAAAAATTAAGTCGACTCAAAATAAAGAATGAAATAATGTTTTGCTCATCTGAGTTAATGAACTGATTTCTCATACAAACTTTAAGAAAGCTAACAAAGAAACACATCTGATCCATGGAGGGGTGGATGCACAGTCTAGACTTGGTAGTCTACAAGAGATCAAGGGATGGGTACCTAGTATTTGTCTCTTGTGCTTTCAACTTGTTAGCATAAAGGACTCTCCTGATTGTTTCTCTCCCTCCTCTCAGCCTGCACCCTCTCATCCTCCCACCTGCTTGAACACATGGCCCCTCTGCAAGGAATGAGATTCACCCAAGACAGTAAAACATTTTATCACTGTGACACAAACAGGAGACAGCTGTTTCCCATAAATCAAGTTTGGGAGGTGTTATGATTTCTCTACTCTGGAGTCCAGAGGTTAAACAGACAGAATGGAACATTCAGTAGGCTGCCCCCTCGGGGGGTGTCAGCAAATTATTTCTATGTTTGAAATTCTGCTCATAACCAAATTGATTATTCAATCAATTCCTCAAACCTTGCTGCTTGAAATGAGCACACTGACATTTTCTATTTACTGCCATCCCCAAAACTTCTATTTTAAATCATTTTAATAACAAAGTAAACATACTCAAATATTCAATTCAAGACCAATTTTCCCCCCATTTGCAACCTGGCTGGTAGTCCAGGAGCTGCTTTCACAGTGGATATAGTTAATGCTCCTTTTTCTCAGGCTCAAAGAGGAATTATTTTTAAATAATCAATCCATTTATCAATTATCAGCTGGACACCATAATTAATCAATTGCAAAGCAATGGCCTAAAAGCAATATTGATTAAGCTACTGGTGACCTGTTTAAGTGGTTTCTAATCTGCTACAGAAATCGAATATCACTATGAAATATTAGATAATATAGGACAAGCAGCATCAGACTTCCAACTTTATGAAAGAAAGTCTTCATTAAAAAGCCGAGTTACTAAACACTAAACTGAATATGAAAAATGACTTGAGAAACCCAATTTAATTAGTGCTGGGACCTTTATTTTATATGATTTTACTGTGCCCTTGCTTGACACTATTATCTGCAAGAATGGAAGTCCTGAGTAGGTTGATCCATTTTGAGCCAGAAGTCTTCAATTCTGTAATAGCTACAATATCCTACCATAAAGCCAGTGTTCCACTAAGACAGTCCACAGAGCATAAGGACGTCAGTGAGTGACCTCCAGAGGGGGTCTTCGGCATCCCATGGAGACAGTTAACCACAATCGCTATTAACCATATAGCATGGGAAGAATCTAATGATTTCTTCTTCCCCTTAAAACCACATAGTTGTTCATGTCCAATTTTGATCTCTCTGGCCACATGGGCAAACGTAGACTTTCCCCCTACAGTGGCAGCTGCAGCAATCTCTACCGCATTATCTCGAACTCGAGTGCCTTCAAGGAATATTTAGGCCACCAAAAAGCCTGACCTGGACATGTCAGGTCCAGGGGATGATTAGAGATATCTGAGTGAATCAGTAAGGGCCGTTCGACTACTGCATTGTTCAGGCAGGTATTGCTCAACTAGTCCATCTTAATGAGGCAAAGGTCACTGACATGATTATTTTAATTACTATGAAATATTTAAAACTCATAATTATAATAAAATCAGCACTTAATTACCCAACTCCTAACTTGAGATACAGAACATGGGTGTAGTGAAGTGCTCAATATGTACTGAATCAATGAACAAATTAATTGATAAGCACATAAATGTCACCTTCCATGTAAAAAACTGCTGCTACTTCTATTCCCATAATTAGTGAGGAATCAGAGCTCTTATTTTTCCAGGCTTGGCGATGAATTCTCTAAAGCCAGACTCGTCCTCCCTTTGGTTTTCCCATGAGGACCAGCCACAGCTATAGTGGCCAAAGGTTTAGGACACAAACTGCGGTAATAGAATGGAAAGGATACCAGCGTTCTGTATGTTAATAAGGCCAGTGAGGCAAGAGCCGAGGCTGGAGAGCAAGGCAAGGACCAGTTTAACATGTATCACATCTTCTTTATCCATTCATCTATCGACGGACATGTAGGTTGCTTGCATGTCTTGGCTATTGTAAATAGTGCTGCAGATGAATGGATAAAGAAGATGTGGTGCACATATACCATGGAATACTACTTAGCCATAAAAAAGAACAAAAAATGCCATTTGCAGTAACATGGATAGACCTAGAGATTGTCATACTAAGTGAAGTAAGTCAGACAGGGAAAGACAAATATCACATGGTATCACTTATACGTGGAATCTAAAAAAAAAAAAAAATGATACAAATGAACTTATTTACAAATCAGAAACAGACTCACAGACTAAGAAAACAAATTTATGGCTACCAAAGGGGAAAGGTGGTGGGGAGGGATAAATCAGGAGTTTGGGATTAATATGTACACAATACTATACATAAAATAATCAACAAGGACCTACTGTATAGCACAGGGAACTCTACTCAATACTCTGTAATAATCTAAATGGGAAAAGAATTTGAAAAAGAAGAGATATATGTATACATATAACTGAATCACTTTGCTGTACACCTGAAACTAACAACATTGTAAATCAACTAGACTCCAATATAAAATAAAAATTTAAAAAAAGAACCAGTTTAAGGCAGAGCCTCAGTCATCACAGGGTGGGGTTTGGGTTTTGCTCCAAGAGCAATGAGAAGCCACCCACCGAGGGAATCAACTAGGGATGGCTCATGTCCCCCTGGCCGCTGACAATGGCAAAGACCAGTCAGGAGTTTGTTGCAATCCTCTGAGCAATAAACAATGCTGGTCTGGACCAGGTGGTGATGGAGAGGGTTGAACTACACAGTGTAAGTAGTGATGCAAAGCATACCCTAACACTGATGGTTTCCACAGCAGCCAATTCCAAAATGCTGACATGCAGCTGGACAAGATCAAGTTGTGAGTGCACCCTAAGAGAACGTGGACCAGGATAAGAGGACATCAGGACAGCACATCACTGAGGGATCTCTGAATACGCTAGAGAGCTTAAGTAAGCGGAGAAACAGTGATCTGCAAACTTTATAACAAACATGAAGGAGAAAAATACACATTTCCTGGGGACTAAGGCTCTGTTAAATTTGTTCAGCACAAATAGTTATTTCTTTGGCATCGAAATCATAGTGAAGGCAGTTCTGCCAGGATAAAGACAGGTTACTCATTCTGAGGACTCAGGTAGCAGAGGAAGCTACAGGAAGGTGGGCAAGGCACTGGAGGGAAATTATTTATACCAGTGTTCGACAATCCTCTGAGATACTGCAGTCAGGATCTCTGCAATTTTCTGTCCACTCTGCATGAAATTATCAAAGATGCATGCAACCCTTCTAGTGGGCCCCCAAATTAAAGGGAAATGGAACCTTTTGTTTACTTCACCTTTATTTTTTGATTGAGGTATAACATGGATACAGTAAAGAGCTCTAATTTTTTAAAAACTGTGATAAAATATATATAACAAAATTTACAATTTTAACCCCTTCTAAGTGTACAGTCAAGCTGCGTTAAGTGCATTCATATTGTTGTGCAAACATTAACAATATCCATGTGTAGAACATTTTCATCTTGCAAAACTGAAACTCTGTACCCTTAAGCAATAACTCCCCACACCTCCCTCCAACACTTGCCAACTGCCATTCCATAAAGTACACTAATCTTAAGTGTACAATTTCATACACACAACATACACACACACACACACACACACACACACACACACACACACGCACCCCTATGAAACCACCACCTAGATCAAGAGTTTGAACACATCAAGCATGCCAGAAATCTCCCTCCTGTCAAACTCGGCAATGTTTATTTTCCTCTCTCATCCTCCTGGTTGTCTCTCCATCATAATGCAAAAGCCTTTATGAGGTACTTATTCACAATGGCATTTTATTTTTCTTTATACAGAGGGAGAGAAACAGATGTGACACCACCTCTATATTCTCCAAGAATTTACAACCTGACTTTGACAAGGAAGGACTCTACCTTGCTGAATCTCTCCTTCTGTGCCTGGGGCTTACGCTACAAGATGGAATGCAGGGTTCGAAGTATAAAATCAGCTCTGCCTGTGCAGAACATCCCATATGAAGCAGATGCATGTTGCTTTCATTGTGCTCCCTGCCCCCAGCGTCCATCCCCAAGCTTCTTCTAGGAATACACACTGGTCTTCCTTAGGATACCTTCCCTGAACAACCCACAGTGTGCATGGCCCAGTTGGGGCTGAGCCAGATGCAGGAGCGGGCAAGGGACACTGGACTTTGCCAATGAACACAGGCAGGCCCTGGCCGTAGGTGTTGGTGTAGAGATGGGAAGGGGAGTCAGCCAGTCTGGTTTGGTCCTCCATCTGACCTATGTAATCTCGAGTATGTTAGAGAACCCTGCTAGCCATCAGTAATAAAATGGGGAAGATAATCCCCACATCACTGAACTGTGATAAGGTTTAATGAGATAACAAAAGTCAAATCATGAGCATGCTACATAGCACAGTGTAAGCGCTCAATAAACTGCATGCGTTAGGATTCATGCTAACATAAAAATAATCATTATATTAATTTTTATATTCAAGTGAACTCAATGGATAGCCCTCTAGCCTGTGAGCTCCTTGAAGACATCACTTGAATGTGAACATTGTCTTTTCATTTCTATATTTCTAGTATTTGACACATTGTGGGATGCTTAGGAAACATATGTTGGGCAGATAAACAAATGATGCAATCTCTGTTTTTAAAATGTGATCCTGTTCTCATCTCTTCCCCCTATTTCTCTTCATTTTCTCTATAGATACATTTGTTTGCTATAAACAACATAAATAATGTGATGATTTAGAATTCTGATCACTCCCTGTTCCCTGCATGCTGCTGCCCAAGGAGTGGTCTGAAGCTCTCTGGAACTTAGACAGCTGGGTCCCCAGGCAGATATTCCTGTTCCCTAAGGACTAATGATAGCCAAGCATCTCAGGTGGCAGAAACTTATGCTGCGAGGCTCCTGCTGCTGTGACTGTGGCACTGTGTGGCAGAAATGTACAAGAACAGAGAACTTGGGTTGTTGGGCCTGAGGCAACCCAGCACCACAGGCTCCTTGGTGGGGCTGACGGCGGACTCCAGGAGGGCTCATGCCAAGGAGTACTTCCCAGAACTTCTGCTGCCAGTGTCCTTGTCCCCATGGCGAGACACAGCTGCCCCCTGCCTCTTCAGGAGACCTTCCAACACTAGCAGCCACTGATGATCATTGCCAAGATCCATTAATTCATTAAAGGTTACAGAAAGGACTACCACATAAAGAATACGTTGAGACTTCCCTGGTGGCGCAGTGATTAAGAATCCACCTGCCAATGCAGGGGACGTAGGTTAGTGCCCTAGTCTGGGAAGATCCCACATGCCGCAGAGCAACTAAGCCCGTGCACCACAACTACTGAAGCCCGCGTGCCTAGAGCCTGTGCTCCGCAACAAGAGGCGCCCCAGCTCACCGCAACTAGAGGAAGCCCGTGTGCAGCAACAAAGACCCAACACAGCCAAAAATAAATAAATTTATTTATTTAAAAAAAAAAAAAAAAAAAAAAGAGAACTCTGATGTGATGGGTTGAATTGTGCCCCTCCCCACAACAGATACCTTACTATCCCAATGCCCAGTATCTCAGAATGGGACCTTATTTAGAAACAGGATCTTTACAGAGATAATCAAGTTAGAAAGAAGTTAGTAGAATGGACCCTAATCCAATATGACTGGTGTTACTTTTCAAAAGAGACAATTTGGACACAGAAACAGACATGCACAGCAGGAAAATGACATGAAGACATAGCAAGAAGATGGTCATCCAACTGGAGTGATGCATCTCCAAGCCAAGGGATGCCAAAGATTGGGCAAACACTATACCAGCAGCTAGGAGAGGCAAAGACAGATTCTCCCCTAGAAACTTCAGAGGAAGATGGCCCTGCTGACACCTTGATTTGACTTCTAGCTCCAGAAATGTGAGACAACAAATACGTTGATGGAGGCCACCCAGTTTTGGTACTTTGTTAAGGCTGCCCTAGGAAATGAACATACTGACTCTCTATGGAGTCTGAAGCTCTTTTTAACAAGAATGTCCATGTGGTTGGTTATAAACAGAGGAAAGAGCCATGTCACAAAGCCAAACCATACCTGGGTTAGGTCACTTCACAAGGTGATTCCTAAACCAGTTTCAGTGATACCGTAAAACCCTGTGTAGTGGACCTGGGGTGCTTTGACAATTCAGTGCTCCTCCCCCATTTTTCTGCAAGAAAACTATGACTGATGAAATCCAAATAGCATGACGATGTGAAAGCAGGAAGAGCAGAGTCACCAACATTCTGCATGAGTCCAGGGGAAAGGTATTAAGTGGTACAGATAGGTACAGGCTTAGCAGTGACAGTGGTAATACTACTGCAACTATGGGAGCCAGAGTAACTCAGCCCTTGTGGTCACCTTCTCACTACTGGGATTCATGAGTTGAGCAAATACTTTGCCTCCTCAGTAAAAGCACAATTTCAAGTTTCATAAAAGGGATGCAAAGTGGGTAATGGACTGGGAGAAACTGTAGCTAGAAGCACGTTTCAAAAATACATTTTGTTTATATTAAAAACCTCATTGAAGTATCAGTTTAAGAGAAAGCTGCTAACAGGGCAAGTTTAATATGACTAATACTCCCACAACCTCAGAACATTCCATTTCCACCCACCCAAGAGATGTAATTTTTAAAACATTTTAATGTCACTAATATGGTAAGATGCTACTAATATGGTACAAATTATAGCAAGAAGACACAAACACGGTACTGAGTATTTGCCTAGGAACTCAGCAGCGAATATGATCCTTGCACTAATATGATGACAGGTTGAAAATACTTGCAATCCTCTTCTCTGTCTCCCCATTAGTCCATGTTGATGATGTTACAAACGGCGCAGTTATTCACAGATTAGTTAATCTTTGAGACTTTTCATCCTTGATGCTAATAAATGTGCTGGCTTTGCCACCTCTAGGAAGCTAAAATTCTCATTTTTTCTTTCTCAAGAAAACTCATCATGTAAAACTCACTGCAATTTGCAAAGCAACGTTGACATCGGTCAGTTAAACATGGGGTCAGTTAAACATCAGCTATTGACCTGATGGTACCCTGCCCTCCAATGCCATGATCTCCCCTCATGGATTGTTTGAAGGAGGACTAGCCTGACTGCAGTGCCATGTGTGCTGCTGGGAAGCTGCTTGCTCACAGTTATCATTCCCCCAGAGCTAAAACTTGAAGAGATTTCTGGGCAGGAAATTGTAGGGGTACCAGAAGTCTGTACAAGGAAAATCTCTGGGATCTAATCCACGAAAATGGCCCTGCTCCAAGAAATCAGACTGATGTCTCTCCCACCCCACCTACCCACACCTGCTTAACAGCTCATCCTTCCAAGCTGTTCTAGAAATGCAATGTTAGCAAATTGTTAGAAAGTAAGTGTTTAACTAACCAGAAGCCTGTTCTGTGGTATCAAGAGAGGTGACATTACTTAAGCTGTACAAGGACCTACGTCATTATCCCTGGGGCTCGTGAGAGGTATATAAGTGGGCTTATCAACCATGACATTGGAATGGGAATTTACAGTGGTGAATCCAGAATACGTATCAACTGTTACAAGTGAGTATTTTGGTTGGCAAGGGGAAAGTGGCACTTAGAATTGTTTACACTCCCTCTGCGTTGTTCATTCTACTGCAAACATTTAAAGAAATTCAGGTATTTGCAGGGAGTCACACAGTTGATGCATTTGAGTGAAACTGGGAGGGTATATGACATCGGTTTATTGGCATATCTTATTTATTTTTTAACAGACCACGTGATTCTTCTTGGTCTATGTTTTATTTTTCCATTTTTAACAAACATTTGGGTAAAGGCAATTTTTCCTTTCTACTTAACTCTCTGCAAATAATGAAAACAGCACATGTGTGACAATAAATAGCAAATGACAAACTACAGTATTCATGGTTCTCATCTTCAAAAACTTGTTTCCATGTAAGCCCAAAAGTTCATGGATTTTTATTTATTTAAAAATTTGTTTTTTAAAGAGAAGCTAGAAATCTGGATATTTATGTGAAACCTCCAGATTTTTAAAATACTGGCAAGTATTTTTTTTTCAATCATTATGTGTACCAGAAAAGTGTCCCAAAGCAAAACAACAGCCAAAAGTTTTCCACTTCATGACCGTCTTCTAGAGTTCTTTGGCAACCTTTGGTGCTCTACTTTTTGAAATGTTCACTAAAACTAATAACTGTGAGCATCTGAAGACCTTGGTCATCACCAAGCAATGAAGCACTTTTACTGCTGGTGTCCAAGAGAGGGGTTATGTTGCAAGGGTTCCCACTATTTTAGCCAGTACCAACTACTCCCTATATATGAAGATCACTGCAGTCTTCACTTATACACCATAACAAGATTATCTACCTGTAGTGAGATCAGCCCCCCAGCTTCAGCCCCATTAGTCATACACTTCCAATAATGTTGGCACTAGATCTTGACCACCATAGAGTTTGCCATATGCTCCCTCCTCATTTTGATGAATCCCTTGGCCTTTTCTCTCTTCTAAAATTCTCTCTCTTTGACTTCCCTTTTATGCTGCTATCAATGAGTCCGTCTTCTACCTCTCCCCAGTTTTCATTCCCAGAAGTCTGCACAATGTTTCACTGGGGGATGGCTTTATGGGTCTTAGTCATCTATACTCAGATTGCACAACAGACAAATAGAAATCTTCTTTCCAAAAGCAAGTGCACTCTGTGTATCTCTGCTTTTGAGCAGTTTCTTTATGATGTCCTGGATATGTTATTTCTTTGTATTTAGATGGCTTATATTACTTTCCTATACTCTCAGGATTTATAGGTTGATGTTTTCACCATAGTTGGAAAGATTTTGGTCATTAATTCTTCAAATATTTTTCTGTCCCATTTTCTCTCTCTCCTCTATTTGGAACTCCAATTATATGTATTTAAATGTTTGATATTTCCCACAGCTCACTGAGGATTTGTTCAATTCTTTTTCAATATTTTTTCTTCTCTCTGTTCCTCAATACTATTATTCTATTCTACCTTAAAGTTTACTGATTTCTTTATTCAGCATTTTCTAATCTGCTCTTTACAGTTTAGATATTATACAGCTCAGTTCTAGAATTCAATTTAGTTCCTATTTATAGTTTTCACTCCACTCCGGAGATTCCCATCAGTGAACTCACTGTGTCCATCTTTTTCTTTAAATCCTTCAATATGTATAATAGTTATTTTTAGGATAACTTGTCTACTAATCTAAACATTTGATTCACCTTATAGTCACTTTCTATTGACTATATTTTCTCCTAATCAGGGGTCAGGAGTGCATAAATATTTTATGCACTGTCGGCTTTCTGGTCTCTGATAAAACTACTCGACTCTACCACTGAAGCACAAAAGTAGCCAAAGGCAACATGTAAACAAACAGAAATGGCTGTATCCTAATGAAACTTTATTTATAAAAGCTGGTGGCTGTATAGCAATGCAAGAGATTTCTGTGCATTAATTTTGTATCCTGCTACTTTACCAAATTCATTGATTAGCTCTAGTAGTTTTCTGGCCACATCTTTAGGATTCTCTATGTATAGTATCATGTCATCTGCAAACAGTGACAGTTTTACTTCTTCTTTTCCGATTTGGATTCCCTTTATTTCTTCTTCTTTTCTGATTGCTTTGGCTAATACACTAATGATGGAAAATCTGAAAGAGAAATTAAGGAAACACTCCCGCTTACCACTGCAACAAAAAGGATGAAATACCTAGGACTAAATCTACCTAAGGAGACAAAGGCCTATATGCAGAAAACTGTAAGACACTGATGAAAGAAATCAAAGACGATACAAACAGATGGAGAGATATACCATGTTCTTGGATGGGAAGAATCAACATTGTGAAAATAACTCTACTACCCAAAGCAATCTACAGATTCAATGCAATCTCTATCAAACTACCAATGGCATTTTTCACAGTACTAGAACAAAAAAATTTTACAGTGTGTATGGAAACACAAAAGACCCCGAATAGCCAAAGCAATCTTGAAAAAGAAAAACGGAGCTGGAGGAATCAGGCTCCCGGACTTCAGACTATACTACAAAGCTACAGTAATCAAGACAGTATAGTACTGGCACAAAAACAGAAATATAGATCAATGGAACAGGATAGAAAGCTCAGAGATAAACCCACGCACATCTGGTCACCTTATCTTTGACAAAGGAGGCAAGAATATACAATGGAGAAAACACAACCTCTTCAGTAAGTGGTGCTGGGAAAACTGGACAGCTACATGTAAAAGAATGAAATTAGAACACTCCCTAACACCACACACAAAAATAAACTCAAAATGGGTTAAAGACCTAAATGTAAGGCCAGACACTATAAAACTCTTAGAGGAAAACATAGGCAGAACACTCTATGACATAAATCACAGCAAGATCCTTTTTGACCCACCTCCTAGAGAAATGGAAATAAAAACAAAAATAAACAAATGAGACCTAATGAAACTTAAAAGCTTTTGCACAGCAAAGAAAACCATAGACAAGACGAAAAGACAACCCTTGGAATGGGAGAAAATACTTGCAAATGAAGCAACTGACAAAGGATTAATCTCCAAAATATACAAGCAGCTCATGCAGCTCAATATCAAGAAAACAAATAACCCAATCCAAAAATGGGCAGAAGAACTAAACAGACATTTCTCCAAAGAAGATATACAGATTGCCAACAAACACATGAAAAGATGCTCAACATCATTAATCATTAGAGAAATGCAAATCAAAACTACAATGTGGTATCACCTCACATGGGTCAGAATGGCCATTATCAAATAATCTACAAACAATAAATGCTGGAGAGGGTGTGGAGAAAAGGGAACCCTCCTACACTGTTGGTGGGAATGTAAACTGATACAGCCACTATGGAGAACAGTATGGAGGTTCCTTAAAAAACTAAAAATAGAACTACCATATGACCCAGCAATCCCACTATTGGGCATATACCCTAAGAAAACCGTAATTCAAACAGAGACGTGTACCACAATGTTCATTGCAGCACAATTTACAATAGCCAGGACATGGAAGCAACCTAAGTGTCCACTGACAGATGAATGGATAACGAAGATGTGGCACATATATACAATGGAATATTACTCAGCCATAAAAAGAAATGAAATTGAGTTATTTGTAGTGAGGTGGATGGACTGAGAATCTGTCATACAGAGTGAAGTAAGTCAGAAAGAGAAAAACCAATACCTCATGCTAAGACATACATACGGAATCTAAAATTTAAAAAAAAAAGGTTCTGAAGAACCTAGGGGCAGGACAGGAATAAGGATGCAGACATAGAGGATGGACTTGAGGACATGGGGAGGGGGAAGGGTAAGCTGGGACGAAGTGAGAGAGTGGCATGGACATATATACACTACCAAATGTAAAATACATAGCTAGAGGGAAGCAGCCGCATAGCACAGGGAGATCAGCTCAGTGCTTTGTGACCACCTAGAGGGGTGGGATAGGGAGTGCGGGAGGGAGACGTAAGAGGGAGGTGATATGGGGATATAAGTATATGTATAGCTGATTCACTTTATTATACAGCAGAAACTAATACAATAAAAACCAATTATACTCCAATAAAGATGTTTAAAAAAAAAAAAAAAGCTGGTGGCTGTCCCACAGGCTGTAGCTTGCCAATCCCTAACCTAGATGATTGTTCAATTTTTTCTCTTCTACACGTAACTAGTGTAGTTTTTGTTTGATGGTGGACATTTTAACTGACACATTTTAGGGGGTCTGAATTATGTTTTCTTTCCTTTAAATTACAGTTCAGATTTTTTTTCTGGAAGCACTTAAATAATTGATATATGCTCTTGACCCCTTCAAGTTCATTTTTATGATTTGTTAGGACAAGTCTACTTTGGATTTGTACATAGTCCTGAGGCATGGCTCTTACTACAGGGCTGGGATTGGCTAACATTTTCAAAAAAGATGAGATAACGAAAATTTTAGGCTTTGAAGATGACATGCAATCTCAATCAGCTATTCTTACTTTTTAACCCTTTAAAAACATTTAGAAAATATTCTTAGGCCATGGGCTATGCAAAAACAATCCACATGCCAGATTTGGCCTGTGAGGCATAGTCAGCTGACCCCTGCTCTAAGACATGCTCCTTACCCCTAAAGGATGATCTTTCTGGAGTCTCAGCTGAATGCCCATAGCACCCAATATCTCCATCTGGGCCTCATTACTGTAGTTACTCCTCTCTGCTAGGTCTCTTGGAGCCTGGCCCTCCGCGTACATGGCTTAGCCTTCAGCCAAGGAAGTGGGACGTGAGACTTCTGTCTCCTACACAGCTCTGCCCTCTCCAGTGTCCTGCTCCATGAATTTCAGCCACCTTGTCATTCCCAACTCTTGTTCTCTGTCTCTTTAGCTCAGTGAACTTTCTGCCCTCTACTTGGGCTCCACTTCCCTGAAGCTATGGCTGAGATATTTCCCCCAGGCCAAGGGCTGGGTCAAGCACGAGTTTCATCTCACATGTATCTATTCTCTTAAGGGTCAGAACTCTATGCTACCTAGAGCCCAATGTCTGAAAACTTGTATTTCATGTATTTTGCCCAGTTTTAAAGTTATTACAGAAGAAATCATTGTTTCATGGCCCAAATCAGAGGATCCCCTGGTACACTATGATATCTAGTTGTAGGGCAGCTCTCTGGGATATACATTATCATTTGGGTGAAATTAGGTAATGGTCCTCATACTCCTTTCACTACATTAATAATAAAAAGTAATATTCAACTAGTATTTTCAAACATTTATTTAGTTCCTATTATGTTATAGGCATTACAGAACAGAGCAGTAAGCAAGATGAACTCTAGGGGATTACACATAAAGGTAGCAGGACTGTAGGAAAGAGAGACCACAAATAAGTAAACAGATAAATACATTAGACAATTACAGATTATAGGTAAGTGTAAAGGTGGTGATAAGCATGGTGACAAACCAAACAGTAAGAATAGCATTAATTAAGCTTTTGAAGGGTCATTCTGGCCCAAAAGAGTAAATGGAATGTTGAGTGATCGTAATTCGTTGTCCAAACCAGGACTTTAGTGGGAAGGATGGGAGTACTTTTCATAATTACACCAGAACAACAGTTGTAACTGGGACTGTTCCAGGAAACCCAAAATATATATTCACCCTAAAAGGGAACAAGAACTGGAAAGCAGGTCAACTTCTTTGAAAGCTCTGGGGGTAATCTGGATGAGAAATCATGGTGGCCTCAAACTATGTTTGTGAAAATGGATTTGGAGAGTAATTGACAGATTTGAGAGAGTATGCATCTCAAATCTAAAGGAGGTTGTAGAGGTGAGGAAGATGTAGGAGTCAAGAGTGACACCTTGGTTTTTTGGCCCCAGCAAATGAATCCAGATCTCTTACAAGGAGACAGAAGAAGCAAGAAGACCAGATCGATGGATATTTGTGGAAAAGAGAGATGATGAGTGTGGATTTGGGTATATTGAGTTTAAGATGTTTAGGTAAATTTAAGTTGAAATAAACAGTAGTCTTTTGGTTATTAAAACCCAGAACTCAGGCAAGATTTCAAAGCTGGGGGAGGGGGGTATCCTTTAAAAGATCTGTCCCAGTCTCGGCATCTAGGATGAGGAATAACGTCCTCCTCTGAGCTCTCATAGCACCTCATTTCATACCTACCAAATAGCATTTGCTTCTGCCTTGCTTTATCATTACTTATGTCCACATTTCATACCTTCTAGAAGACTGCATAGCCCTTAAAGGCAAGATACCTACTTATTTTGCCTTAAAGGTAAGACAGCTACTTTCCTGGTGGTGTATATAGCAGATGCTCAACAGAAGCTTTTAGAATAATGTCATTGCTCTATGATGCTAAAGAACCAACAGTTCTTAGGATGGCAGCTTTAGGGTAGCAGCAGAGAAGCTGAGCTTGTGTAGAACCTATGGTGTGTTAAACCACATGGGACTTACATTTTCATGCTCAGGGTGAGGATATGCCCATGAAGGGCTAGCCTGCTTATGAGGAGTTCATTTCTCTTAATGGCAAATGTAGCCAGAGGAAAATGTGACAACATGTACTAAAGACTTTCCAAATTCAGACCTGAGTCCTGCTCACTGGTTCATGAATCCTCCCAACCACAGTCTTTTCAACTCTGTGTTTTGTTGACCTTAATCAATTTGGTGTCTGTATAGTTAGGTTCCAATTTCCCAATCTGCACCACCTGAGTAGCTGAGGGGCGAAAACAGCTAAGTCTCAATTTTTTAGTTTGAGGCAACTTTGGGGAAATATTCTGAGCGTGATGCTCTTGGCTATTTAGAAAATTATCCTTCCTAGGGCTGTATTCCCAACTCACTTTATGCAAAGGGAGATGGCTCTGCTTTAGAATATTTAGGAGCAAATAAGCAAAACCAGGTTAATCAAAACCATTTAACTTTAACTCAGTTATCTTGAAAACCATCCTAGGTTTAATTCAGACATCTAAAACATGCCTTTGGCTTAAATGTGTCAAACCATAAATGCAATAAAGATCAAGGGTGTACAACCATTGAGAATAACACTGTAAAAATTGCCAAAAATATTTAATCTCTAAGTTCTTCTCAGCAGTATACTCTGTGAGCGTTCATACCCATGTATGCATGCGCTGCATCTTAGGCAGAGAAGCTTTCAGAAATCACAACTCCAAGCTTTCCTATCCAGGAAGCTTTCTATATTCTTAACCTCAACCTGTAAATTAGAAATCACAATGGAGCAAACTGTAGCAGCAAATGCTTTGGTCTCCTCACGTGCCAGAAGGACATTGTCCTGTCAAAATCAAGGGCCCCAATTACCCTGTCAGTAGAGTTCCCTGTGCTATAGGTCCTTATTAGTTATCGATTTTATACATAGTAGTGTGTATATGTCAGTCCCAATCTCCCAACTTATCCCTCCCTCCAATAGCACTTTTAATTAATATTCTAGGTGGCCTTTGGAGTGTACTCTGAGAAGCATTAACTAAGTGGCATGTGATGACCTCAGATCACCCTTCCTTTATCTGCAGGGATCTGGTTAACTCCTTGTGACTGAAAGAAAGAATATCTTACTTGTACAGAGAAGGAAAGGGCTCTGACATGCCTCCCAGGCTCATGGTGACTCAACAGAATGAACAAATGTAGATAAAACATCTAGCCCTGTGTATGACATAAACCAGTAGTTTCCTGCCCTTGGCCTGACAATTCCAAAAGGTAGTGCCGATCCACAGAGGCATCAGGGAAGCATTTTGAAAAATGATACAAGAGTTGGCTTTTAACAAACCTTTAACCAAACTCTTGGCTCTGCAGTTCTCCCAAGTTTAGCATATTTCCCCCATGTATGACTAAAGATTCTTTGATCACAGGCAGAAGGAATGAGATCTGACCAACTTTAGCAGAAAAAGAGATCACCATAAGGATATGACATAGCTCCAGGGAGGGCTGGATAACCAGGCTTAAATATAAAAAGAGGAACCAGTGTGGATTTAGAAGGCTAGCCCTAGGAATTATCTCCTCACTCAGTCTTCCCAGGATATCAGCACTGAAATGAATCAACTCCAGGTTGTTATCATATTTTTTCCCTATTGTATATCACTGCATTCAGCATCTGGCATGGTTTAAATGAGCGTGTTCCCCTAAAATTCATATACTGAAATCTTAATGCCCAGTGATGGTATTGGGAGGTGGGGCCTTTGGAAGGTGATTAGGTCATGAGGGTGGGGCCCCCATGAATGGAATTAGTGCCCTCATAAAAGAGACCCCAGAGAGATCCCTTGCTCCTTCCACTATGTGAGGATATAACGAGAAGTCTACCCCTCACCAAATATGCTGGCACCCTGTCCTCGAACTTCCAGCCTCCACAATATATGAGAAATAAATTTCTGTTGTTGATAAGCCACCCCGTCTATGGTATTTTGTTATAACAGCCTGAATGGACTAAGACCACATCAAAGTCTCAGGAGAGAGAATCCCATTGACCTGCCTTGGCTGTATCTACATCCCTTGGCTTGTTTATTGCCTCTCCAAGAATGAACACATGAGGGAAGATAACTAACCCCAAAAGGACAACGGAATACTGCTCCCTGAGGGTAGGGATGGTTGCTGCCTACCAACAATAAACAAGCATGTGTCCACTACACCTCCTGTGTACCTGCAAACATGCACAGTCTGAATAGGGGCTCTCTTGGGCCATGAAGGAGTGCAGGAGATCTTGTCTGAATGGAGCTTGCCTCTTTCTGCCCCCAAGTTGAGGAAACTACACAATGCCTTATTTATCTGCTTCGTGCCCCATTCCCCTTCCCTAGCAAGGCTTTTTTTTTTTCTTTTCTTTTCTTTTTCCCTTCTGGAATGGTATTTAGATCCCAGAAGAACACAGCAGGAGGATAAGTCCTCACTGAGGCATCAGTCATAGAAATGAGGAGTGCCGACGACAAATTGAAATGTCAGCATTATTAGCAGTTTTGCTTGGAAGCTGTTTGATACTAATTTAATGATAAAACAAGAAATAGGACAGATTTGCCCTGGAAAGGGGGATGCTGACTTGGGAAAATGGGCTAAAAATAAAACAAGGGAAAGGGAGAATAAATATTAGGCCAAGTGTCCTAAATGCAATAACTTTGGAGTCTTCCCCAGAGGAAGCATCGAAATGCCTGGGGAGACGCAAAGGAGGACAGATGGATTAGCATGCACGTGAGTTCCAGTATCCAGCATCTAAGATGTAGGGAGGGCTACCTGTACATCTCTTTATGTAACCGTGCTGCATGATGAAGTTGGGGGAATTAATATCTGTTAACTGGTAGGCTGGTTTCATGATCCATTCCCTTCAAGCTCATCCATTAATGGCCTTGTGAATGTTGGGCAACCCATGAGATCTGTAAGGAAGAGTGTGCAATGCAAGGTCTTGTGAAGACAACATTCTTTTAAACATTTTTTAAAGTATTTATGAGTTTCTTATTTTAGTAGGGAAGCTGCCCTTAGAGATTTTTCTGGTGGTCTGAGTTTCTGTTGATTCTGTAAGTAGAAAGCTAACTACTTTGGGATAAACTCCCTTTGGTTGGGGAAAATCACTAAGATGGGACCATTAGTTTTGTAAGATTAAAGCAGGCATCAATCTCTTTTTATTTTTTCTTTTTTTTGTCTTGTGTGTGTGTGCCCGAATGTACATGGTACCTGCAAAGAACTAGGCAGGGGTGTTGATGGCGAGTCCTCTAAGTACCATTCACAGTGGATTTCTGTTACTTCCTGAGTATTCAGCAAAGCTTTGCGAATGACCAAAGCCTGACTTTAGCAGAGTTTTTGTGATATTAACACAGAGGACAATGTTCATGCCTCCAGAGAACTGGTTCTGAAGACAGAACAATCTAGACAAGTTACTAGATATTTCTTAAGAAAAGAGAATGTTCTGGAGCAGCTGAACAACAGTCTGCAGAGACTAAGCCCCCTGATATTTATGCGGACAATGTCACCTTCAATGTGGAGTTCCAGAACTTACTTGCTGGGGGATCCTGAAAAAAAGGATAAATTTGTTCTTCCGTTCTATACTGATGGGTTGACACATAAAAATAAGCATAATTTTATTTTGTGTTTCAGGGCCTTATATCAGCTCTCTATACTGTAGAAGCCATCTCACTTGGGAATAGGACAAGGTAGTTCATTGGAAGCCTCTGAAAGGAAGGAATCACTTTTAAAGTGATACGGAGGTTTCTTAAATCTTTCTCTTTAATGCAAAATGTATTAATGTGCATTAATCTGTTGATCTTTGATGTGAGTCTAAGGCCTTTTGAGTGTTGATTGAAATTCCTCATCATCTTTCCCACACAAACTTCATCCACTTTTCACAGTCTCCAGTAGAAGTCAGCCAACTGTGGCCCAGGGGCCAAACGTGGCCCACCACTTGTCCTTATAAATAAAGTTTTATTGGAACACAGCCTTGCACATTCATTTTGTCTATGGCTGTTTAAGTGCAACAAAGGCAACGTTGAACAGTTGAAATAGAAACTACGTGGCTGTGAAGCCTAAAATAGTCATTATCTGGCCCTTTACAGAAAAAGTTTGCCAACCTCTGATCTATACTATCAGTTTTGGGTTTGTTTAATGTAGAGGAAGAATTCCAAGATGCATCTGAAAGATTCTGAGTGCAGAATCTCTCCGGATTTCTGAGGGTTCTTTCTCTGCTAACATGTTACCGTCCTCTCACTCACAGCTAATCCAAAAAAATTTTGAGGCTTGTTTTCACAGAATGTTTCCAAAGCATTAACTTAGTTTTCAGAGAAACAGCTCTTTTTCTTATTGTACTCATTTTTCACCAGTTTACATAATATTCCACTAAATAATGTAATTACAATAACAAGCGCAGCTGGCAGAAGCAGGTCTGGGAATAAATACAACTGACTCTTGGCACGCAGACACCTTGACGAGTGAAGAGAAAGGTAAGTTTGCACAAAGCAGTCACTTCACAGGATGCACAGGCATCTGTCAATATGTTTTATAAAGGGACTGGATGGTGTGTGTTAATCTGGCAGGTTTGATAAGTGGAGGCCGATTAGGTAAGTTTTTTCCATCCATGTCCCTTTACAAAGCATCTCTCATTTCAGGAATTTACCAGTTTCCCATGTACCAGCTTGTCATGGTTATTTGACAAATGCTTATCTTCTCCACGAGCCTGTAAGGTTTAGGAGAATGGGAACAGGGCAGGTTTTGGTATACCATTCTGTCTCCACTCCTTGGCACAGTGATTGGCATATGGTCTGTGATCAAAAAACACTTCTCAAATAAATAACCGAATGGAAGCAGGCACTCTTACAATGTGCCAACCTAAAACTGTAATACAAAGACCATGAATCTTGTGAGGTCATATCAAGGCGTAGGGGGCTAACATTTCCTTCCCTGTTGTCCTAAGATCCACTGAGGAAGGGCTGGGCTTTAGAAGGGTGGGGGGGAAGAGAGGCAGGGGAAAGGTAGCTCTGATTCTGATAGCTCACTTGCCCAGGCGGTTGGGAAGTTCCATTTTCAGATACCCAGATGAAGGCAATGGGTTTAAGCCAAGAGGATCATTAGCAATTTGCCTTCTGCAATCCATACCACTCTTGTAGCTAGCAGAAATGAGAAACTTGCTTCTAACTGGCAAATTAAATATTGATAATACAGATCTGCTCTACAATGTTTTTCACAAGGCTGGCACCATAATTTCAGTGTTTCTAAAACTTCAGTCATTTGCATTCCAGTGTCATGTTTTTGTCATAACTGCAGGCAATCTGTAACATTATGTAGTTAATATTTATCTTTAAAGCAACTCATTTTTAACCTAAATAGATGTACTTGCCGAGGAAACCTCGTGTTGCCACTGCAAACGCAAGACCAGTATCAGTAGTCACAAGTTAATGGAAAAAAATTAATACCTAACAATTATTAAGAACCTTTTCTATACCAGACACTGTTCTAAGACACTAATGCACCTCATATGCATTCATTATTTTAATCGTTGTTTGCTTGCACACACACATACATACACACAACTTATTAAATGCATGCAGTTAATATCTCCATTAAAAAGGGAGGAATTGGAGGCACAGAAGATTTAAGTAATGTGCACAAGTACTAAACTGCAGAGTCTAGATTTTTATCTCAGTAGGCCTAGCTCTAGGCCCCTACTTCTTAACTACTATATTTTGCAAACAGTGTTTTCAAAGTCTAGATAGATGCTTTGCCTGCTGCAGGCTTTAAGCCTGAGGCACGCTCCATTTCTCTTAAAAAGAGAGCTTAGAAATTGGTAGAGACTTGTTAAAGATACTTTCATTTAAACTGAGAGTTTCTCATTGACATAAAAAGGATTGTGAGAGAAGTGAAAAGGGAATAACTTTCTAAGTGATTCACCCTTTCCTATTGACTTGATGTTCACCACCTGCAGGCTGTATCACACCGGCTAGGTGTCTTGCACTTTGGGAAACGCTGAGCTACAAGTGGGATATAGCACACCCATATTCCAGGATCCTTTGCTCAGCTCTGGTCTCCAAGTTTGGAGAGTGTAGTGGACATCCTTGGGGATATTTTCTTGCTGGCAATGGCCCTCTTTCTCTGATTATCCAGTCCTCCCCCAACAGGTGGCCCTGGGTGACTAGGTTTATTTATACTGCTTCCTTTAACATAGCTGATTGGACCAGAGTGAGCAACTGACCCAAGGTTGGGCCCATCAGACTCCTTTTCCAGGGAATCTGTAATCAGGATTCATTAACAGTTAGTCCCTATTCCTGCAGGAATGAATGCAGCATAAATCTTAGGGGCTGGAAAGTGCCATGTGCATAAAGAAGGCAAAGAGAGGCTTTAAAAAGCAAAACAGAACAGGGTAGACACACAGGGATAAACAAAGAGAAAAGGTAGGAAAAAGCTGCCTGAGTTCCAACAGCTTTCAGATTCTAAGCTCTCGTCCTTGAGAGACCTGGTTGTGTGACTTTTCTGCTTAGGCTGGCCCAAATCCGTCTCTATCATTTGCTAACCAAGTGAGAGGCAGTTTTCTTCCGAAGACACCACCACGCCATCAGCTAAGGAAACTGCCCTCTGAATTATTTTTTAGTGTGTGGGTAGGGGTGGGGACAGATAGACCCTGATTGTCTGTATTTTCTGGCCTGCTATTCCTAGTGGGAAGAGGAATGAGAACCACTGGGGAGAGTGCCACATCAACAACCGAGAACACTGCTGATGCTGAAGCATACGCTTTTTTGGGAAGTACCTTATGGAAGTCATTTAATCCAATCAACAATCCTCTGAGAAAGTCTCCCCATTTTGCACATAGGGGAACCCAAGCCTTGAGAGACACAAACCTAAGCCCATAACCAGAGCTGCTAGACCACCCCTAACCACTCCTCACACTATGCTGCCTCTTACGGTATCCATCTGCCATATTACTGATAAAGATTTCGGTCCACAGACAGATTCTGACACACCTGGGAGCCAAGCCTTTGCCTGCTTGTTGTGCTCTGACAAAGTTTGTTAAACAGAGCCCAAATCCAACATCTGATAGCCACAGCACACAAGATCCCTTTGTAACCAAATATTTCATATGAATGCAAATAAAAGTGATCATTTGATCTCTTGCCCTATGACCATACAATCTTTCCAGTTGGGAGACTGATGAGGGAGACAGACAGGTACTCAGGTCATGTGATTTCTCTCTTAGTTGTTTATTTGTCCATTTGTTGGTTTCAGGTGCCGGACAGGTAAATGTTGATGGTGGGTTATGCTAACTGCACAGCTGGCACTGTTGGCAGCAACCCTGGGACAAGCTGGTAAATGCAGCCCATAGTGTCAGGCGCACTTCTAATGTACAGATTTCATGATGAGCTCTTGTGGACCATCTCCTCAAGGGAATCTAGCAACATTTTGAGATATAAGCTAGGAGAAGGCTTAGCCTATTCTAGATTGACAAAATTTAGGATGGAGGAATGAACAGGTTTTTCATTCTGTCATTTGCTCACTGGCAACATGAGTAATTCCAATAGTCTTCTGAGATGGGTGAGTCATCATTAGGAGTGACTGGCTGGTGCCCTTCTCTTGGGACGAGTAGGGGCCAGAAAGCTCATGGACGGTGGTATCTCTGGGGCTGAGCCATGTCCTAGAGTGAAGTCTTCTGTCTGCTGCTGACACCTGATGCTAAGGGAAAATTAGCAAAAGTGGCATCCAGGATGGTTCCAAAGAACATAAGGCAAAATACAAAGAGCATGCCAAGCTGGATAGAAAAGTCAGTTAGGATGGGGAGAGGTGATCCCTGAGAAACGAAGTTGGCAGAGAAAGCATCTATTTCAGATTCCACCAGCCAGAGCTGAGGCACTTGCTGAGGCTGTATATGTAGTTCCTGCAGTCTTATATGCGGATGAAAGGGAGCAATTAAAGGAGTTGACAGGAAACCAACACCATGAGTGACACAAAGGACCCATGTGGATTCCTTTCAAGGCCGACTCTATTGGGAAACTCCACCAAAGACATTCTCCTTTTCCTCCTGTTTAAACAAATCCTATTTTCTTCCAGTGACAATGTACGTGTCCCTGGGGATGGATCATGGTTGCTGTGGTCAATAACTAAGATCCCAGGTCACTCTGGTAGTGATTGGTGTAGAGATTGGTCAATGAGATGAAAGAGAATGTCTGCAAAGAAGGCTTCTGGGAATGATTTTCCTCCAATCAAACGCAAAAGCTCTGAGAAAAATGCTCCCCTTCCCTTTCCCTCCTGATTAGAATGTTGTCTTGTGAACAAGTGATGCTTCTTTTTCCTCTTGGAAGAAGGAAAGAAAGGCCAAGACAGGCACAAAGATTCCAAACCACTGCCTGATACACCAAACCCTCTGAATCAACCCTGAAACTAGGAGGTGATCAAATATTTTTAGCTTTTAAATAATGCTTAGCTTTCCTATAACTTGTAGACAGTAACATTGTAACTGAAAAAAAAAACTGATATAATTTTCAAAGTGTTTCTCAGGGTGTGTTCTGCATCCCCAAATGTTCTGTGATCAGATGAGTTTGCAAAAAATTGTGTATTACTGCCATCTCTCTGTTTTTCACTTTTGTGTATTAAAGGCTCTGAGGAGTACTGCAATTAAATAAGTTTGACTTTCTTTAACATTGCATTTCCTAAAATGAACTAGGCAGAGAATATTTTTAAGACTTTGTAATATCTTTTAGAATAAGTACCTCACAGAGTCCATTTTGGAAAAATTAATTTAGAATTTGTGAGAAAAAGGAGAGCAGAGGAGAGGGTTTTGGATGCGCCAAGCCCTACACGTGTCCACACGCATAAAACATGGATGAGCAGCTCTATCTTTCTGCATTATCTGCTGTTTCCAGGAGGCCAAGAGAAAGGGGTACATTGTATAGCCATCCACTTGTCTCCCTGAAATCTGACAACATAACAGAATGTGAAGGAATATAAACTTGGCAATATGGTCGTGGTCCAATCATCCTGGAGAGCAAATCTGGAAATGCAGTCTGCTGTATTTAAAACATGTTTTAAGAAGTGTGGCTGGCAGGCGGACACTCTTCAACGATGTTGGTAAGTAAACAGCTATCTATTTTTCTCCCACTGTCTCTTTTTCTAAGAAAAAAAAAAAGAATAGTGCATTTCATTGAAATAGCCAGGTATTTCAGATGAGAACCGGATTTCTTTGGGAACCCCCAAAAAGTGTGTCTCCCTAAAAAAAAAAAAAAAAAAGCCATCACCTTCATCAAGGAAGTTTTCTTTTCAGGTAGTAGGAGGGCAGAGAGTAAACACAAGACAGGAATAAAAGGAGGGGAGGGACCGGGTAGGGAGAAAAAGAAAGAGAAAGAAAACAGAAAAGAAGAAGATGGTGAAAATAGCCATAGGTGAGACACAGCTGTCAAAGAGGAGCCAGAGTCTAGTAATGTTAGGTGTCTCCCAGGAGGGAACTGGATGCCTAAGATTCAAATAGGAAGGGGAATCTTCACTGCATTCCCTTGGGCATCATTTAAATTTCGAACCACATAAATGTGTATTCCATCGATTGAAATGTATCTACCAATTCAAAACATAAATTACTTTAAAATGTAAAAACAGGCTACAACAGCAACAACAAAGCTACAGTCCATGATTTCAGGGATGGTCTTATACGGACTATTGAAGCCCCACGTTAAACTATATGACCCATCGTATCAAATCACGTTAAACTATATGACCCATCGTATCAAATCACAGCTTGAATTTACTTAACAGAGTGCGGGGGGGGGGGTTCATTCTCATTCCTAAACCACACCCCTGTTGGCAATGTCCCCATCAGTGTGAAATAATAAACCCCTCAGACTGCACACAAGCACTTCACTACCTCCCATGTCCTTAATTTGCCAGGTGAGTCTCATTTGCCGTAGAGATTTCAATTTTATCTTAATTCTGAGGAATGTATCAGGGCCTTCTGGAGACAAGCAGCACGCATTTCTCTTTATCTAGCTCTGACCTAGTTCTGGCCACATCGTCCCCACCCAAACAGGAAGAGAAACCTGAAGTTGCAATATATTATTTAATAGGATGAACCAGTAATTCAGACTGAGGGAAAAGCAATAAGAGACCTCAGGAAAGCTTAAGACATCTTGAAGGCTATTTCATGAAGGAGTCACAACTAATGCAGGCACAGGTACTTAGGAGTGAGGTGGGGAGAGATGAGAGAGGGCCGTGCTGGGATACCACATACAATACATACGCATAAAAGAAGGAAGCCTCAACCCACTAGTTCTCGGTTCCGCACAACTAGATTTTGTTGTTTGTTTTACATAAGGATTTAACACACCTGATGCCAAAAGCCATTGGAAAATGGAAATAATCTGCAAATCACTGTCATCTCGAGACTGGCGTGAAGTAAAGGCTCTGAAAAGTTTGCATAAATGATATTAGAAAGGTTTAATAAACTATGCGGATGTATTAAATCTCTTTGAGCAGAAGGGTCCCTCAACCCCAAACCTGACTGTTATGATTTTAAGAGTAGCAGAATCCTTTCGTTTTTTATAACAACATGGAGACACGACTATAAGGCACTCTGTCCGGTAAAAACTGCCAATTTCCATCAGTGACATTAAAGGCAGGCCAGTTATGACTTCACATTTATCCATCCAAAACATGATGCTTTTTTAAAAAAAATACAGATGGCGGCGGCGGCAGGGAGGCAATCCGGATATTTCTTCAAATACCATATCCATGCCAAGAAGGATCTCAACCAACCGTGACACCTTCACAGCAGAATGAAGCCACCAAGCTGCAGTTATAAGCAAACGGTTCTCTCCTCATCTAGGCAACACTGTTTACATCTAATGTACTTCAGCACTGAGAGAGTTTTGTTTTTAGGAAGGTAAATAACACGTGAGGTTTAAAATTCTGTCTCCTTCCCCTAGATACACAAATGCCACTAAAACTAAGAGGTCTGTGAAGGACTCAAATTCTCCTAGAAAATGCCCTTGACTTACTAGTGGATCAGCCAACCCAGGTTAACAGCAAGAGAGCATCTGAGCCACTCAGCAAAGAGCCTGGTACTCACATTAAAAAAGCAGCAAGGCATCCTTCTGACCTCTGTTATTACTTAGACCTCTTGTCGTACATAAAAAGAGTACAATGATGTCAAACAAATTCCAGAAGAGAAGTATTTATTGCTGAATCTAAATTAAAAAATCCATATCTACTATAATGGCACTTCAAAAGAAGATATACTGTATTTACCAGCTCAATCAATACTAAATTAGCTGGTATAAATATTTTCAACTCAACCAGTCTTAAGATGAAGCCCGCTATTTAGAACCCTGCGTCTGGGGAGAGACAGGGAAATTTTTGCTTATCACACAGAAATGAGAACCAGGAAGTATTTTACAAGCAGACACACCTACCCTTAGCTGCTCTCTTTCACAATTCATCTGTTGTCTTGAAACCTACAAAGAAAAGAAAAAGAGGCGGGGGAAGTCAGAAGGTTCTGCATGAAAACAGCATGAAAGAAAATGGAAAATTACTTCTGATCACTTGGCTCAAAGCAGACCCAGAATTAATTAATTATGTATTTAATGTTTTCTTTAGGTCCAAATAGCCTCCGCTTCTCTTGGAGTTTCAACTGTGTGATCTAGAAACACAATGAAGATGAGCCAGAGTCTGGAAGGTGGGTGAGGAGAGGGATGCAGTAGAGGGTGTGGGAGGTAAAAGCTGCCCAGGGGGAAGGCTTCCCTCTTGCCCTGTCTAACAGGTGCGGGCATTCTTCCCAGAAGGCCCACTCAAAATGGTTAAGAATAAGCACTGGACATTACACAGCATCTTCGCCGATGCTAGCGTCCAACAGTATCACCTACACGCCTTGGCAAATGCGTTGCATTGTATGGTCCAGTTCTAATCAGATAGCAGTGTGTCTCCATAGGACTGTGTTGGGGAGAATTCTCAGGTCAGTGCTTATATCAGAGAAAGAAACTCTGATCAAGTTGTGATATCTCCCACAAGCTCAAAAAGAAAAATAGATTAGTGATACTTATGCCATGCATTGATTATCCTTGCCCTATCAAACTGTGCTTCTTAAAATCAAGGATGAGTCTTTAGAATGATCATATAATTTATTGTCCGAACAGGAAAAAAAAAATATGTGAGTTAAAGGAGTGGGTGGGGTAGTAGGAATGATTACACCAGGCACAGCAGATGCAAAGTGGGAGTGACAAGGCAAACTGGGACCTGTGGTCACTCTACCTCCACGGGGACTAGCTGACTCCACCTTCAACTCAAACAGCTAAGCCAAAATGAAATTTAGGTCTGCATTCACAACTTATTCTGTGTATTTCTAGCATTTTTTTCACCAATGAGGTAACCCCTGACTCCTAGAACCTGACAATATATTGAGAGTTTTTGAAACTTACACTAAAGGAGAAGGCTGAGGAACTGACTTTTGATGTATATTTTATGTATTTTATACTGAAGGTTTCTTTTTTACTTTCTGTAAAACAAAAATAGGTATCATTATTTAGGATACAACAGAGCCCCAAATCTATAAATCAGTGCTTTGCTGTGCCCTTTAATCCAGAAATATCACCTCTAAGAATAGCTCTTAAGAAAAGAAACAGAGTTAAACACAAATGTTTATTTATGCGTCAATTAACTGCAGCATTATTTATTTAAAAACTATAAATATTACAATGTATAATAATAGAAAACTTAAAAGTAAATTATAGTACATTGATTGGATGGCAAAATGTGCATCATTTAGAACCACTGTTTTGAGAAACAGAAATGGGAAATGCTAAAAAGGCACTATTTAGTCTCTAATAAAAGTAACTACAAAAGTGCACAAATGTTATGATTCTGATTTTGTGTTAAAAATACAGTGAAATTGGGGCTTCCCTGGTGGTGCAGCGGTTGAGACTCTGCCTGCTAACGCAGGAGACACGGGTTTGCACCCTGGTCTGGGAAGATCCCACATGCCGCGGAGCAACTAGGCCCGTGAGCCACAACTACTGAGCCTGCGCGTCTGGAGCCTGTGCTCCGCAACCAGAGAGGCCGCGACAGTGAGAGGCCCGCGCACCGCGATGAAGAGTGGTCCCCGCTTGCCACAACTAGAGAAAGCCCTCGCACAGAAACGAAGACCCAACACAGCCCAAAATAAATTAATTAATTAAAAAATATATATACAGTGAAATTGATCATTAAAGAAAAGGAAGAAAGATAAAAGAAAAGAAAGACAAAAGGACTGGGAGGAGATATTCCAAAATATTAAAAAGGAAATGGGTACAATTCAATATATATATAAAACACACACACACACACACACACACACACACACACACCACACACTTGGAAGTGAGTTATACACTTCAAATAGGTGACTTTATGGGATGTGAAGTGTATATGGTACGTAGAGTTTATATCTCCATAAGCTTAAAAAAATAAACTGGGGATGGGCTTCCGGGAAGATGGCGGAAGAGTAAGACGCGGAGATCACCCTCCTCCCCACAGATACACCAGAAATACATCGACACGTGGAACAACTCCTACAGAACACCTACTGAACGCTGGCAGAAGACCTCCCTAAAGGGAAGAAACCCCCCCACGTACCTGGGTAGGGCAAAAGAAAAAAGAATAAACAGAGACAAAAGGATAGGGACGGGACCTGCACCAGTGGGAGGGAGCTGTGAAGGAGGAAAAGTGTCCACACACTAGGAAGGCCCTTCACGGGCCAAGACTGCGGGTGGCGGAGCGGGGAGCTTCGGAGCCACAGAGGACAGCGCGGCAACAGGGGTGCGGAGGGCAAAGCGGAGAGATTCCCGCACAGAGGATCAGGGCCGACCGGCACTCACCAGCCCGAGAGGCTTGTCTGCTCGCAGGGCTGGGAGCTGAGGCTCGGGCTTCAGTCGGAGCACCAGGAGAGGACTGGGGTTGGCGGCGTGAACACAGCCTGCAGGGGGTTAGTGCACCACGGCTGGTCGGGAGGGAGTCCACAGAAAAGTCTGGAGCTGCCGAAGAGGCGAGAGACTTTTTCTTCCCTCTTTGTTTCCTGGTGCGCGAGGAGAGGGGATTAAGAGCGCTGCTTAAAGGAGCTCCAGAGACGGGCGCGAGCCGCGGCTAAAAGCGCGGGCCCCAGAGACGGGCATGAGACGCTAAGGCTGTTGCTGCCGCCACCAGGAAGCCTCTGTGCGAGCACAGGTCACTGTCCACACCCCCACTTCCGAGGAGCCTGTGCAGCCCGCCACCGCCAGGGTCCCGAGATCCAGGGACAACTTCCTCCGGGAGAACGCACGGCGCGCCTCAGGCTGGTGCAACGTCACGCCGGCCTCTGCCGCCGCAGGCCCGCCCCGCACTCCGTGCCCCTCCCTCCCCCGGCCTGAGTGAGCCAGAGCCCCCGAATCAGCGGCTCCTTTAAACCCGTCCTGGCTGAGCGAAGAACAGACGTCCTCCGGTGACCTACACGCAGAAGCGGGGCCAAATCCAAAACTGAGCCCCTGGGAGCTGTGCGAACAAAGAAGAGAAAGGGAAATCTCTCCCAGCAGCCTCAGGAGCAGCGGATTAAAGCTCCACAATCAACTTGATGTACCCTGCATCTGTGGAATACATGAATAGACAACAAATCATCGCAAATTAAGGCGGTGGACTTTGAAAGCAAGACTTATGATTTTTTCCCCTTTTCCTCTTTTTGTGGATGCGTATGCTTCTGTGTGAGATTTTGTCTGTATAGCTTTGCTTCCACCATTTGTCCTAGGGTTCTATCCATCCGTTTTTTTGTTTTTTGGGTTTTTAAAATTTTTTTTCTTTTTCTCGTAATAATTATTTTTTATTTTAATAACTTTATTATATTTTATCTTACTTTATTTTATTGTACTTTATCTTCTTTCTTTTTTTCCTTCCTTCCCTCCTTCCTTCCTTCCTCCCTCCCACTCTCCCTCCTTTCTTTCTTTCTTTCTTTCTTCTTTCTTCTTCTACTAATTCTTTCCTTCTACTCTTTCTCCCTTTTATTCTGAGCTGTGTGGATGAAAGGCTCTTGGTGCTGCAGCCAGGAGTCAGTGCTGTGCCTCTGAGGTGGGAGAGCCAACTTCAGGACACTGGTCCACAAGAGACCCCCCAGCTCCACATAATATCAAACGGCGAAAATCTCCCAGAGATCTCCATCTCAACACCAGCACCCAGCTTCGCTCAACGACCAGCAAGCTACAGTGCTGGACATCCTGCAAGACAGGAACACAACCCAACCCATTAGCAGAGAGGCTGCCTTAAAATCATAATAAGTCCACAGACACCCCAAAACACACCACCAGACGTGGACCTGCCCACCAGAAAGACAAGATCCAGCCTCATCCACCAGAACACAGGCACTAGTCCCCTCCACCAGGAAGCCTACACAACCCACTGAACCAACCTTAGCCACTGGGGACAGACACCAAAAACAACGGGAACTACGAACCTGCAGCCTGCAAAAAGGAGACCCCAAACACAGTAAGATAAGCAAAATGAGAAGACAGAAAAACACATAGCAGATGAAGGAGCAAGATGAAAACCCACCAGACCTAAAAAATGAAGAGGAAATAGGCAGTCTACCTGAAAAAGAATTCAGAGTAATGATAGTAAAGATGATCCAAAATCTTGGAAATAGAATGGAGAAAATACAAGAAACATTTAACAAGGACCTAGAAGAACTAAAGAGCAAATAAACAATGATGAACAACACAATAAATGAAATTAAAAATTTTGTAGAAGGAATCAATAGCAGAATAACTGAGGCAGAATAACAGATAAGTGACCTGGAAGGTAAAATATTGGAATTAACTACCGCAGAGCAGAATAAAGGAAAAAGAATGAAAAGAATTGAGGACAGTCTCAGAGACCTCTGGGACAACATTAAACGCACCAACATTCGAATTATAGGGGTTTCAGAAGAAGAAGAGAAAAAGAAAGGGACTGAGAAAACATCTAAAGAGATTATAGTTGAAAACTTCCCTAATATGGGAAAGGAAATCGTTAATCAAGTCCAGGAAGCACAGAGAGTCCCATACAGGATAAATCCAAGGAGAAATACGCCAAGACACATACTAATCAAACTGTCAAAAATTAAATACAAAGAAAACATATTAAAAGCAGCAAGGGAAAAACAACAAATAACACACAAGGGAATCCCCATAAGGTTAACAGCTGATCTTTCACCAGAAACTCTGCAAGCCAGAAGGGACTGGCAGGACATATTTAAAGTGATGAAGGAGAAAAACCCGCAACCAAGATTACTCTACCCAGCAAGGACCTCATTCAGATTTGATGGAGAAATTAAAACCTTTACAGACAAGCAAAAGCTGAGAGAGTTCAGCACCACCAAACCACCTTTACAACAACTGCTAAAGGAAATGCTCTAGGCAAGAAACACAAGAGAAGGAAAAGACCTACAATAACAAACCCAAACCAGTTAAGAAAATGGTAATAGGAACATACATATCGATAATTACCTTAAATGTAAATGGACTAAATGCCCCCACCAAAAGACACAGATTGGCTGAATGGATACAAAAACAAGACCCATATATTTGCTGTCTACAAGAGACCCACTTCAGACCTAGAGACACATACAGACTGAAAGTAAGGGGATGGAAAAAGATATTTCATGCAAATGGAAACCAAAAGAAAGCTGGAGTAGCAATTCTCATATCAGACAAAATAGACTTTAAAATAAAGATGATTAGAAGAGACAAAGAAGGACACTACATAATGATCAAGGGATCGATCCAAGAAGAAGATATAACAATTGTAAACATTTATGCACCCAGCATAGGAGCACCTCAATACATAAGGCAAATACTAACAGCCATAAAAGGGGAAATCGACACTAACACATTCCTAGTAGGGGACTTTAACACCCCACTTTCACCAATGGATAGATCATCCAAAATGAAAATAACTAAGGAAACACAAGCTCTAAACGATACATTAAACAAGATGGACTTAATTGATATTTACAGGACATTCCATCCAAAAACAACAGAACACACATTTTTCTCAAGTGCTCATGGGATATTCTCCAGGATAGATCATTTCTTGGGTCACAAATCAAGCCTTGGTAAATTTAAGAAAATTGAAATTGTATCAAGTATCTTTTCCAACCACAATGCTATGAGACTAGATATCAATTACAGGAAAAGATCTGTAAAAAATACAACCACATAGAGGCTAAACAATACACTACTTAATAACGAAATGATCACTGAAAACATTCTCCAGGATAGATCATATCTTGGGTCACAAATCAAGCCTTGGTAAATTTAAGAAAATTGAAATTGTATCAAGTATCTTTTCCGACCACAACGCCATGAGACTAGATATCAATTATAGGAAAAGAGCTGTAAAAAATACAAACACATGGAGGCTAAACAATACACTACTTAATAACGAAGTGATCACTGAAGAAATCAAAGAGGAAATTAAAAAATACCTAGAAACAAATGACAATGGAGATACAACGACCCAAAACCTATGGGATGCAGCAAAAGCAGTTCTAAGAGGGAAGTTTATAGCAATACAAGCCCACCTTAAGAAGCAGGAAACATCTCGAATAAACAACCTAACCTTGCACCTCAAGCAATTAGAGAAAGAAGAACAAAAAAACCCCAGAGTTAGCAGAAGGAAAGAAATCATAAAAATCAGATCAGAAATAAATGAAAAAGAAATGAAGGAAACAATAGCAAAGATCAATAAAACTAAAAGCTGGTTCTTTGAGAAGATAAACAAAATAGATAAACCATTAGCCAGACTCATCAAGAAAAAAAGGGAGAAGACTCAAATCAATAGAATCAGAAATGAAAAAGGAGAAGTAACAACTGACACTGCAGAAATAAAAAAAATCATGAGGGATTACTACAAGCAACTCTATGCCAATAAAATGGACAATCTGGAAGAAATGGACAAATTCTTAGAAATGCACAAACTGCCAAGACTGAATCAGGATGAAATAGAAAACATGAACAGACCAATCACAAGCACTGAAATTGAAACTGTGATTAAAAATCTTCCAACAAACAAAAGCCCAGGACCAGATGGCTTCACAGGCGAATTCTATCAAACATTTAGAGAAGAGCTAACACCTATCCTTCTCAAACTCTTCCAAAATATAGCAGAGGGAGGAACACTCCCAAACTCATTCTACGAGGCCACCATCACCTTGATACCAAAACCAGACAAGGATGTCACAAAGAAAGAAAACTACAGGCCAATATCACTGATGAACATAGATGCAAAAATCCTCAACAAAATACTAGCAAACAGAATCCAACAGCACATTAAAAGGATCATACACCATGATCAAGTGGGGTTTATTCCAGGAATGCAAGGATTCTTCAATATACGCAAATCTATCAATGTGATTAACCATATTAACAAATTGAAGGAGAAAAACCATATGATCATCTCAATAGATGCAGAGAAAGCTTTTGACAAAATTCAACACCCATTTATGATAAAAACCCTGCAGAAAGTAGGTGTAGAGGGAACTTTCCTCAATATAATAAAGGCCGTATATGACAAGCCCACAGCCAACATCATCCTCAATGGCGAAAAACTGAAAGCATTTCCACTAAGGTCAGGAACAAGACAAGGTTGCCCACTCTCACCACTCTTATTCAACATAGTTTTGGAAGTTTTAGCCACAGCAATCAGAGAAGAAAAGGAAATAAAAGGAATCCAAATCGGAAAAGAAGAAGTAAAGCTGTCACTGTTTGCAGATGACATGATACTATACATAGAGAATCCTAAAGATGCTACCAGAAAACTACTAGAGCTAATCAATGAATTTGGTAAAGTAGCAGGATACAAAATTAATGCACAGAAATCTCTGGCATTCCTATATACTAATGATGAAAAATCAGAAAGTGATATTAAGAAAACACTCCCATTTACCATTGCAACAAAAAGAATAAACTATCTAGGAATAAACCTACCTAAGGAGACAAAAGACCTGTATGCAGAAAATTATAAGACACTGATGAAAGAAACTAAAGATGATACAAAGAGATGGAGAGATACACCATGTTCTTGGATTGGAAGAATCAACATTGTGAAAATGACTCTACTACCCAAAGCAATCTACAGATTCAATGCAGTCCCTATCAAACTACCACTCGAATTTTTCACAGAACTAGAACAAAAGATTTCACAATTCGTATGGAAACACAAAAGACCCTGAATCCCGAATAGCCAAAGCAATCTTGAGAACGAAAAACGGAGCTGGAGGAATCAGGCTCCTGGACTTCAGACTATATTACAAAGCTACAGTAATCAGACAGTATGGTACTGGCACAAAAACAGAAAGATAGATCAATGGAACAGCATAGAAAGCCCAGAGATAAACCCACGCACATATGGTCCCCTTATCTTTGATAAAGGAGGCAGGAATGTACAGTGGAGAAAGGACAGCCTCTTCAATAAGTGGTGCTGGGAAAACTGGACAGGTACATGTAAAAGTATGAGATTAGATCACTCCCTAACACCATACACAAAAATAAGCTCAAAATGGATTAAAGACCTACATGTAAGGCCAGAAATTATCAAACTGTTAGAGGAAAACTTAGGCAGAACACTCTATGACACAGATCACAGCAAGATCCTTTTTGACCCACCTCCTACAGAAATGGAAATAAAAACAAAAAGAAACAAATGGGACCTAATGAAACTTCAAAGCTTTTGCACAGCAAAGAAAACCATAAACAAGACCAAAAGACAACCCTCAGAATGGGAGAAAATATTTGCAAATGAAGCAGCTGACAAAGGATTAATCTCCAAAATTTATAAGCAGCTCATGCAGCTCAATAACAAAAGAACAAACAACCCAATCCAAAAATGGGCAGAAGACCTAAATAGACATTTCTCCAAAGAAGATATACAGACTGCCAACAAACACATGAAAGAATGCTCAACATCACTAATCATTAGAGAAATGCAAATCAAAACTACAATGAGATATCATCTCACACCGGTCAGAATGGCCATCATCAAAAAATCTAGAAACAATAAATGCTGGAGCGGGTGTGGAGAAAAGGGAACCCTCTTGCATTGTTGGTGGGAATGTAAACTGATACAGCCACTATGGAGAACGGTATGGAGGTTCCTTAAAAAACTAAAAATAGAACTACCATATGACCCTGCAATCCCAGTACTGGGCATATACCCTGAGAAAACCATAATTCAAAAAGATTCATGTACTAAAATGTTCATTGCAGCTCTATTTACAATAGTCCGGAGATGGAAACAACCTAAGTGTCCATCATCAGATGAATGGATAAAGAAGATGTGGCACATATATACAATGGAATATTACTCAGCCATAAAAAGAAATGAAATTGAGCTATTTGTAATGAGGTGGATAGACCTAGAGTCTGTCATACAGAGTGAAGTAAGTCAGAAAAATAAAGACAAATACCGTATGCTAACACATATATATGGAATTTAAGAAAAAAAAATGTCATGAAGAACCTAGGGGTAAGACAGGAATAAAGACATAGACGTACTAGAGAATGGACTTGAGGATATGGAGAGGGGGAATGGTAAGCTGTGACAAAGCGAAAGAGAGGCATGGACATATATATACACTACCAAATGTAAGGTAGATAGCTAGTGGGAAGCAGCTGCATAGCACAGGGAGGTCAGCTGGGAGTTTTGTGACCGCCTGGAGGGGTGGGATAGGGAGGGTGGGAGGGAGGGAGACGCAAGAGGGAAGAGATATGGGAACATATGTGTATGTATAACTGATTCACTTTGTTATAAAGCAGAAACTAACACACCATTGTAAAGCAAATATACTCCAATAAAGATGTAAAAATAAATAAAAAATAAAGTGAGGCAAATCCGTAGAGATAGAAAGCAGTTTAGTGGTTGCCAGGGGATTTGGGGAAGGGGCAAAGGGGAGTGAGTGAGTGCTTTGTGGGTTTGGAGTTTTCAGATTTGGGGTGACAAGAAAGTTCTGAAACTAGACAGTGATGGTTGCACAATATTGTGCATGTATTTAATGCCCTTACTCTGTACACTAAAGTGGCTAAAATGGGAACTTTATAGTCAAGTAAGTCAGGCGGGTGATGAGGTCCTGGTTCCGGGTAAGATGGAGTAAGCATACTTCACTCTGTCTCTCCCGCGCAGTGCAACTATAAAATCTAGATAAGAAGGAAATCTTGCCATTTGCAACACAGTGGATGGACCTTGCGAGTAGTATGCCATATGAAATAATTCAGGCAGAGAAAGACAAATACTGTATGATTTCACTTGTATGATTTCACTTATATATGGAATCTAAAAAACAAAACAAAAAAGGAAACAAAACAAAACTCATAGATACAGAGAACATACTGGTGGTTATCAGAGGGGAAATGGATTGGGGTGGGTGGAAAAAATGGGTGAAGTGGGGTAAATTGTAATGTGACAGATGGTAACTAGATACATTATGTTGATTATTTTGTAGTGTATACAATAATCAAATAACTATGTTTTACACCTGAAACCAATATAATGTTGTTCACCAATTTTACCTCAATAAAAAGTAAAATGTTTAAAAAAAAAATCTAGATACAATGCATGACACAACTATGTAGGGTCTCTGAAAATTAAATAGTAGCAGGTGGAGCAGAGAAGCAGACCAGAATACTGGATGAGCGGTGAGTTCCTCCCCCTTCTCTCATCAGTATCCCCTGACATGGATTCACAGCATCCTAGAGCCCAGAACTGGGCACCCACACACAGACACAGAGAGACGCCCAACATTCTGAGGGTGGGAAACCTCCTCTATGATCTGAGAAGCTGTGGTCCCAGGAGATGGGGCAACCTCTGTTAAATTTTTTCTTTCCTCTTGCTGCTTGGCCCCAAATTGTAGGCTCAGTAGCAGAAACACATGAACAGGGTTAAAAAGCACCAGCTTTCTGGCTGATGGACCAAAAATGAAGCCCTAGGAAAAACAAAACAAAAACTTTGAGATTTCTAGAGAGGAAAGAGTTTGGGAAAATGACTTCATGCAGTACTTTCATGAACTCTGGACACACCCCTGAACTCAGATGTGTGTGCACGTGACCCTAAATAGATACCATAGACTTTGAGAACTGAACTGAATAGACTACTGCTCAGGTCCCAGACTAGCCACTGGGATGCACACACATGAGATCCAAAGCACAGGCTTTGAAAGCGGAACTGATATTGTTAAACAAAACCACAGAAGGAAGGTAGAAACTTTCAGCCTAAATCCAACTGGTAAAGCAAAAATATCAACCATTTCCATAGGATTTAAACAAGACCCAGAGGGACTTCCCTGGTGGTCCAGTGGTTAAGACTCCATGCTCCCAATGCAGGGGGCCAGGGTTCGATCCCTCGTCGGGGAACTAGATCCCCAGGCCACAACTAAAAGATCCCATGTGCTGCAATTAAGACCAGTACAGCCAAATAAATAAATAAATATTAAAAAAAAAAAAAGAAGACCCAGAATCTCATAACATAATATTCAACATACCCAGGGTACAACCAAAATTACTCGGCATAGAAACAGGAAAATCTAAACTCACATGGGGAAAGACAGTCACAGACACCAACACTGAGATGACATGGATGCTGGAATTATCAAATACAGATTTTAAGTAGCTATTATAAAAATGCTCCAACAAGTAAGGGAAGAAACAGTTAAAACTAATAAAAAAAATAGACAGTACTGGCAAAGAGATAGAAGACATAAAGAAGAACCAAATGTAAATTTTAGAACTGTAAAAATCAATAACCCAAATTAAAAAAAAAATAAACTTGCTGAAAAAGTTTAAATGTAGAATAGAGATAGCAGGAGGGCACTCAATGAATTTGAGTACATATCAGTAAAAAGTATCCAAAATAAACAAAGAGGGAAAAAAAAGAAAAAGAAACTCAAGGCCTTGTAACAATAGCAGAAAGTATAACATTCATGTCACTGGAATTCTAGAATAAAGATAAATTCTAGAATAAAGAAATCTAGAATAAAGTTCACTGCAGATAATTATTTGAGGAAATCACGGCTGATAACTCCCCACATTTGGCAAAAGATATACACCCACAAATTCAACAAGTTCAGCAAACCCTAAGGAAGTAAACCCAAAGAAACTCACATCCAGATATAATCTGGGGGAGGGGGGGGCTTTGGAAACAGTCAGAGACAAATGATGCAATATTTTAAGAGAGTAAAAAAACAATTAAATAACTGTGGATTTCTCACTTAAATAAACAAAAACCAGGGAGTCAGGAAGGAGGTGGCACACAATTTTTTTAAAAATTGGGGTAGAGTTGCTTTACAATGTTGTGTTAGTTGCTGCTGTACAGCAAAGTAAATCAGCTATATGCTGTATAGCAGAAGGAACTCTACACATGATTTTTAAGTGCTAAATTCAACCAAGAATTCTAATTCCAATGAAAATATCCTTTAGAAATGAAGATGAAATATTAAGGAAACTAAGAAAATTCTTTGCCAACAGAACTACTCTGAAATAATTGCTACAAGAATTGCCAGACAAAGGGAATATAATGCCAGAAAGAAACCTGGAACATCAAGGATAAAGGAAGAGCAAAGGAAATGGTAAATATATGGGTAAATATGAATATAATAGACTAGTGTACCCCTTTGAGTTCTTTCAAATATGTTTAATGGTTGAAAACAAATTACAAAATTGTCTAACTCGGTTTTAAATGTATGTATATGCAACACGCAAGATAAACACAGCATAAAGAGAGGAGGGTAAGGGACACATATGGCAATAAGGTTTCCACACCCCAATTGTAACGGTAAAAATTGATTCTAGGTAGACTGAGAGAAGTGTATGTAATATAATCCATAGAGTAACCACGTAAAAAATTAATACTACAAAAACTGATATACCCCAAGACAGATGACGTTAGAATAATTGGATGTCTCTATGCAAAACAAAAACAAAAACAAACAAGCAAAACACCTTGATCTAAACCTCACACTTTACACAAAAATTAACTGAAAATGAAACACATATCTACATGTAAAACATAAAACTGAATGGGAGATGCAATTAAAGAGGGATGGCAATACTTTTTCCTGCACAGCACCCATATTCTAGTAACATTGTCCATATTCTACTAACAATATCCAGCTTCTCCTCTGGTGCCATGTTCCTGCCCAATGCCCTAAATTCTTTGTGAATTGGATGTCAACTCTACCATACTCTACTGCTGCATAATAGAACCTACACCCACCATTACCTCTTTGTTTAGAAATCAACTCAGTAACACCCACATCTTCTGGGTAAGGTGGCAGGTGCCCTCCTCTTCCTTCGCTAGAGATCATCAAGTGCAAATAGCCAGTTATGCAAGATGGGCTGAGTCCTATCAACGGGACTGTGGTCGTCACACCACAATCCAAGCAGGATGTAATGATGCTCTGAAGGCTAAGTTATTGCTAGACCTAATGAGCTTCTTAAAAAGATTCCCCATCACCATTATGGGAGAGGTTCAGAAGAGGCACCTGTAACTCCTCATCATCTGTTATGAAGACTCTTCCTATGTACTCTTTAAAAGCCAGCCTTGAAAAATAGCTTAAATGTACACTTTACTAAATGCCATTTAATTTGGAAACTAGCATGTGATATATTTTTTTCTCCCATGGCACTAATGCACAAAACCAATATATTTTATAGCCTAAATGAAAAAAAAGGGACAGTGGGAAGTCTGATGCTGCTCCTTTAAGATTCTTCCAGAGAATCAAATACCACTCTCGATAGGGCTGCCAAGTAAGCACTTATGAAAGGTTAGACACTGAAGCAATAATCTCCAGCATGAGGCCCTTTGCTCTCCTGGTTGAACGAGATGTTTAATAGCAGGGATTCATCTTCCCCCATCTCCTATCTTCATCTAGTCAACAGGGCCACAGAATCTTTCTCAGACTCAGCCTTTTTCATCTTCTCCTGACTTTGAGCTCTCTCTTATCAGTTCTTTCTGCTTTATCCTGACCTTATTACAAGTATTTCCCCTCCCACACATCAGACTGGATCTTCAAGGGAAAGAAATGAGTCTTATTCAGCTTTCTTTTTCTAGAGATTAGGATAATGTTTGGAATCCATTTATTTGTTTTCCCATCCACCATTCGTCCCTCCATATATTCAACAAATACATACATATATATACATATATATACACACACCCACATATATATATATATATATATATATATATATATATATATATATAGAGAGAGAGAGAGAGAGAGAGAGAGAGAGAGAGAGAGAGATCACCGTCTGGATGTCAGACATTGTTCTAGGCACTGGGAACACAATAGCAAAGAATACTTCCAAAACTCGTGTAAGCAGGAAAAATGAGTTAATTGACAATTACAATACAGAGAAAATTTGCTACAATGAAAGTAAAAGATGTGCTAAGGGCACACAGAAGGGAAAACAAACTTGTCTTAGAGAGTTGAAAAAAGATGTTAGTAGTTTTTGTTTGTTTTTTTAGAAAATGTATCCAGAAAAAGAATGAAAAAAGTTATTTCAAGGAGAGAGGGAAATGTGTGAAAATCCCAGTGGGATTATACAAGTGCAAGTAATTCAATGTGGTGGAAGAGACAAGAGCAAGAGGAAACTGGCAAGAGATTAACTTGAATTGGGAAAAGTAGGAGTCAGAGAAATAAGAAGACACACAATAAATGAATGGATAAATAGACATGTATGTTGTCTTGTTTGTAATAATAGAATGTTGGAAATTCCAGTTCTCAGGACAGCTGTGAATTATTCAGAAGAGCACCAAAGAAGTCTAACAGCATAGAACTCAGTAAATCAAATCAACTGGTACCTCTGTACCTTTCTCAGATTTGCCATTTTCATAATCGTTATAAATTCTTCCGAAATAAGATGGCACTGTCCTATAAAAGCATGCTTCAAAGTACCCAGGGTGAGTGCTACCGTTTGCCTTTTCCTTGATGCATTTCAGGATTATTGCATACATCTGACATGTGTACTCTGAGTTCCTACTATCTGACTAATGCTCTGCTAATGGAAGGGGATGCAGATGTAAATGATACCCAGCGCCTTTCCTAAAACAATCTCAAAGACAAGGGAAGAGAGAGGAATAAGATGAAGATTATAATGCAGGGTCATAAGTGTGATAATAAGGGAAAACATAGGATACCCCAGGCACCCAAAGGAGAGGGGCACCGACCCAGCCTGTTGGGTGGGGAAAAAAGTGGAGGGAGATGTCAGTCAGGTGTTTTAGGAGATGGAGCCCTTGGTCTAACCCTTATTGGATGAGTAAGAGTTGGGTGGGTTGACCTACTCAAGGATTTGAGAAGATGAAATTGCAAACAGCACAGTTAAAGGTAAAACAAAGTAAGGGAGATGATACTGGGGGCGGGGGGGGGGGGGGGCAGGGATGGGGGGGGGAGCCTGCGGCTGCAGAGGCCAGCATGACGTTGCACCAGCCTGAGGCGCGCCCTACGTTCTC
>NW_006793838.1:389870-400982 GCF_000442215.2 Lipotes vexillifer
TAGGGAAAGCACATTAATATCATAACACCTTTATATATTGCTCGATTTTAATTATACTGGCAGGAAAATAATGATTTTAATCATTTTAAAGCAAAACACATTTCACATTAATAGTAGTTAAAATTTATCTGGTGTTTACAACATGCCAGAAAATGTGCTAAATGCTTTTCAGGAAGACCTCAGTTAATGCTCACGAGTTGGTGAGTAGGCAGGATCCTTAGCTCCATTTTACAGATGGGGAAACTGAGGTACAGAGAGATGAAGTGATTTCCTGAAGTCATAAAGCTAGGACGTATCAGAGAGGGAATTACTATCTAGAGGGCTCGAGTCAAGTCCCCCTCTGAATCACTGCAGCACACAGCTCCCAGTGCCAAGGAAACCAACCCAAGCCACAGATACCCACCCTCCAATCTGCACCTCATTTGTCTTTAGTAGGTGCTTTTTTTGCTGACTGTTTACATGCTTGTGGTTTTGCAACAAAACACGAAATGACTGTGATGTCTGGCTACATAAATGCATAGATCTACACACTCGGATTCTTGTGGTTAGATTAGATTTAGACTGGGTTTAGAGTGGAACACTCTCCACCAAATTAAATTTCTCCAGTAACAACCCACTGGTCCTTTTGCAGGTGGAGTTTTCTCCACAGTGAAGACTGGAGGCTCAGGCATCAGACTGCCTGAGACCAATCATGGTGCATTGTCTACATGACATTAGCCACATTGTAAAATCTCTCTGTTCTCAATTTCCCCATCTGTATAATAGGGATAACATGGTGCCTACCTAGTATCTAATTTTGTTGTGAGCTCAAAATAAGATAACCTATATAAAGTACTAAGCAAAGCACCTGGCATATTTAATTCAACAAATACTAGAAATTGCTATTAATATTCATGTGAGAGTGGGGGGGATGGGGGCGTTTGTTTCAGACAGAACACTAGACCAAACAATTTGGGTTTAAATCCTGGCTTTGCTCCCCATAGGCCATGTGAATTTGCTTAAGTAATGACAGTTTTTGAGTTTCTGATTCCTTTAAAAAAAAAATGAGGACAATAGCTGGCTTGAAATTTTGAAAGGTTTGATATTATCCTTTTGCAATGGGTGGGTAAATAGGTCCTCCTAAGCCCCATGGATGAGAGTGGTAAATTGCTACCACCTGTGGAGGGCAGTCGGCAGCTATCATGACACAGAATGTGCATTTCCTTCCATTCAATGGGGAAGGAAGGGCAGTGCTTTTCATAGCACAGAACTGGAACTTCAGAATATCAGTAATCCATCAGTGCTGGTTAAATAAACTGTGGCTCCTCTATAACAGGGGTGGGAAAACTTGTTCTATAAAGAGCCAAATAGTAAATATTTTTGGCTTTGGAGGCCATAGTGTCTCTGTCTCTACTACCCCAATTCAACCCTGCCATTGTGGCAGGAAAGCAGCCATAAATGATGTGTAAACAAATGGCTGCAGCTGTGTTTCAATAAAACTTTATTTACAGAAATAGCTGGTGGGCCAGATTTGGCTTGTGGCCATAATTTTCCAACCCTTGATCTACACTATGGAATACTATGGGTTCATTAGAAATTTACTGAAACAGATACACACTACTATATATAAAATAGATAAACAGCAAGGACCTACTGTATAGCACAGGGAACTATATGCTAATAACTTAATATCTTCTAATAACCTATAATGGAAAATAATTTGAAAACGAACATATATATTAGATATATATGATAACTGAATCACTCGGCTATACATCTGAAATTAACACAACATTGTAAATCAACTATATTGTTTTCAATTAAAAAAAAGAAATTTACTCCTATGGAAGGGTTCTCCTGAGAGAATGAACAAAACCAAGCAAGTTGAACTGCTTTTTAAAATACAATCCAATGTTTGTTTAAAACCTGTATATATGCACATGCGTGCAAATATCCATTCGTACCTGGGAAAAGTATGGAATGATAAACACCAAACTGCAAACAAAAGCATGCAAATTATGTCCTGGGAATGAGAATAATAATGGGGACCAGGTAGTAGTGAAGCTTTTTCTCACTTTTAACCTTAGTTCAACTTCTTGCAATGAGCGTGCACTGCTTTTCTAAATCAAATGAACAGTAGTCATAATAATATCTTTTAAAAAGCTGAGAGTTAAAAGAGTTTTTGAATGATTAAATGAGAAATTGCATGTACAGCATCAAATCCAGGTCTGACCTGGCACAGAGTGGGTACTCAGTTAATGGTCGCTATAAATAACTCCCCAGAGCACCAAAAGAGTTACGAATTGGGAAAAGTTCAACTCCAAATTTTCCGGGACATTATGTATTTTAGTGTAGACTCTCTTCAGTAGGAAAGTATAAAACAAGGAGAAAGGTTGATCTGCCCACCCTACTTCTGGGTTCTGATATAAAATGTTTATTAGAGATCTGAGTTTATGAAGACCTGAAATCCCTGAATATAATTCAAGTCATCATATGGTTGTAATAAAGCCCACTACTTTTTTCCAACTGCATCCTACAGTGAAGTGTGTCCTCTGATTCAAAGAAAACAGGATCGTTTATGTCAGATAAGCAAATATAGATCCCATCACTTGTTCTGGCTGTTGTTTGTTTTTGGTCTAAGGGAGAAAAAATAGTGCGTGAAAGTAGTAAGTGCTTAGACTTCAGAAGAGGAAGTGAGGAATAATCAACTGCAAAAATGAAAACAAAAAGCCACAACAGTGAGTCAGGTCAGCCATGATTAATTAACTCGATTCTAACTCGTGCCGTATTATTGAAGAAAATGCATTTGAGAGAACTTGGGGGATCCACTCATCTTCTCCCCAAACATTTTTATTTTAACCTTGGGGAAAACCAGAATCTGCTACTAAAATCTCATCTGATTTTGTAAAGGTGCCAGATTTGGAGGGGAGCCAAAGGGGGTCGGGAGAACGGGGAAAGAGCTTGGCAAGGCTAAATACTAGTTGGAAAAGAAAAAGCATTGGTTTGGTGTTATATGTAAACATGAACAGATAAACCCAAAGACTGAAAGGTCTAACGTATTTAACTGATGGCCAGCCAGCAGTGCTTAGGGGTAATTTATTGAGCATGTCATGAAAATCTCAAACTACTTAGTATTTTTAGCACTTAAATGACTTATGTATGGTATATGTCAGACACTGCACAACTGTGAGTGAGCACTGCGTCTCCTGCTGTTCCCTGTAAAACCATATTGTTTGATGAGGTTGGTACTTATCAGGAGACCCACTGTTCCAGATGTAAGTCACTAGGGAGAGTCAAGTGTTGGTTATCTGATTAAAGGGATGTCAGAGGTCAGGATGCCCGCAGAACTGGAGCGAGCCTCAAATAACAGGTTTTAAAGAGCAGTTTTCTTTGGAGGATATGCTTTTTGCACTTGCTGTGCCATGAACCCACTTGCTAAATACCCCATTAGCAACAGAACAAGTCCCCCAGATCTGGGACAAAGCTGTGCAGGCAGACTGATTCCACAGACAAACAGCAAGCAAGAGGTGGCAGCACAAGCGGCACCTGGCATGGATCCCCTTCAGCTTCCCGCATCCATCTGCTTCCTGCAAGGATGCAGTTAATTTCAGGCCTGATGCTGGTCTTGAAGTGAAAGGGCAGCCCCTGGCCAGGAAGAGCCCAGCTGGCCTGACACATGCATGCACGTTTACAGGTGAAACCAGCAAAATGTCTTTGCATCTGATAACTTGCAAGGTGGGGGAGACATATTGCCTATTATTTATTCTAATAATAAACCATTACCCCAGGCATATTTTTATTCTCCAGATTTAATAAGGTATTTTGTGAACCGAGGCAGAGGAGGGAGGGAAAAAACAATTGCGGTTATTACGAAGATGATTTCTATTTGTTTCAGCTGCAGAAGCAATCACCATTCCTTTCCTTCATAATCAAGGGTTATAATTGCTCCCCCAACTCCACCCCAATCCCTTGCTCAGTCCAAGAAAATTTGAACACTCACTGAAATGTCCCGAGGAACTAAAAGGGCTTGGCATGCTTCCCTGAACCAGTCTCCTGGGACCATCATTACCTTATAGCCAGAGAACTCTGATTATATAGCATGGGGCTCTCAACTCAGATTTTCCCATCATGCGCCTCTCCACATCCAGAGGTGAGAAAGAGTGGGGAGGGCCAGGTGGGTTATTTACATACCATTTGCATATCTCCGCTTAGATGGAATATATGTTCTCAAGACATTTTTAAATTAAGATGTTTTAACTGGACTTTGTTTTCCCCTTCTGGTTAGATGTTGCAAAACTCTGGTCATAATTTTTTCAGAAGTTGATATTTTTTATCATCTGCAACCCAATTAAATAGATTCAGCAGAGATACACAGGCCACAGCCTTATCTGATCAGGTTAATTGAAAGACATTTGAGAGGCATCTTATGTTAAGAGGAAAAACTCTAAAAGCCAGACTTCTATGGTTCATATCTCAAGTTGCCTGCTACTTATTAGCTTAGGAACCTTGAACAAATTCCTCAGCTGGGCCTCACCCCAAAGGGTCATCACAGGATTTGAATGAGTTAATATTTGCGAAGCAATCAGAACATCCAACAGAAAGCACTGCTTAAGTGTCTTTTTAATGCAAGAAAGTGCATTTAATCCAAAGTCTGCTTGCTGTTGTTATTTGTTCTTTGTATAAATTGACGATGGACCGGGCCTGCCCAGCTCTGTGCTTAGATGCTGGGTGGATGATACCACGGTGGTAGAAAAATAAAGGTGGTGAAAAGCAGCTGATATTTCTGGAAGTTCTGTGCTGCGACCTTAAAAGTTCAGTCTACAGACCGTAGAGTATGTCAACAGAAATAAATCATGTGACAACGACCATACTATCAGAAAGAACCATACTATAGTGAGGTGAACTAAGTCCCATGGAACCAATTTTTCAGACAAGGAAATAGGGACATAAGTGACTTTCCAGTGGAAGGCAGCCCAGGCTGGCTCTCTAAGCCACACTGCCTTCCACATTTAAAGTAATCTTTACATTAGCTGTAAGAGGTCGTTACCATTCCTGATCTGCGACTTTACAAAATGTCATCATTTAAGAAACGGGAACAATCCTATAGCTGGAGAAGCTTGAGGAGTATTCATTTTCTAATTTTCCAGTTCAGTTGTCTGAAAGGGTTGCCTGCGCGGTGGTTGTTATTGTTGCTGTGTGTGTGTGTGTGTGTGTGTGTGTGTGTGTGTGTGTGTGTGTGTGCGCCATGTGCGTATGTGTGTGTGCTCACACCCTTCCTGGAAACCTTAACGGAAGGAGAGCTGGAAGACAAATGCTTCAAGAAAAATGAGCTCTTGAAACCCTAAACTTAAAGAATCTTTACTGAAAGAACTAGCTTCACAAAAGTTCTGAAACAATGAGGCATTCATGTAAATTGCAGGCAATTGAAGAGGAAAATCTAGGTCATCTGGCTGTTTGCTTTGTCATCATCAGTATTAATTAGACACTGGAAGTAATGACTGAACTTGGAGAGCTCTTCAGATTTAAAATAATAATAATAATAAACCAACAGAGCACAGCTTTACCTTCGGAAAGAAAATATTTTCACAAGTAGAGTTCTGAAAGAACCTGAGTGAAAAAACCTTGCAATTAAATTCTGCAAATGTGCCCTGAGGTAATCCCAGGGGAGGTCTTATTTGTACTTAATATTCAAATAAATATTCTTTTTGTGTGCAGCGCATTTGATAGGGTGCATTTTATTTAATTTGAGTGTATAACGTAATCAGCATTGTGAGGGACAATCACTGGGAACAGCAGAACCCTGTAACTAGGGTAAAGGGGCCACAGCTCCACAGTGGAGGGGGCGATCGCGCGCGAGGAAGGACACGCAAAGAGCAGAATCCCAAGCACGGCTTTCCCCCGGAGCGTCCTGATGTTCAAGGTGGTGTCCGAGGGACCAGCAGCATTGGCATTAATTGCAAGCTGATTAGAAATGCAACCCAGACCCTGCCCACCAGACCAACCGAATCAGAATCTGGGTTTTCCGAGACCCTAGGTGATTCCTGTGCACATTAAATCTAGAGGAGTACTGAGGTCAAGGGTCCTCACTGCAGGGCAGGGGCATCTCTGTTCCTTTGTCCCCTAACAAGGAGGACCCTCTAGCAGCTATGCTCCCGTATCTTCACAGATGCTGGGTACCAAAAGGCTGCCAGGGGACGTCTCTCCAGATGTTTCCTGGAAGGTAAAGCCACAGGGCTCTCCAGGCAGCCTCATCTGCTCCTCCCTCTTTCTGGCCAACTTTCTGAAGGGCCCTCAAGGTGGTCACAGTCTTTCGTCCAGCTGGAGCCCAGCAAGGAGGCGGAGGAGGAAAGGAGGGGCTCAGCGTCTCTCATCTTCACCCCCAGAGACTCCTGGAGGGTTTATTGTTCCTGACTTCAGCCCCGCTCCTCCAGCGTCACGCACGATCTCGCTTTCTGCCTGCTTCGTCCCATATTCACTGTCTTGTGTGTTAGGTAGTCTCATTATTATGATCCCTTTTAATAGACGACAGAACGGAGGTTTAGAGAGGCTACACTACATCTCCTGAGTTAGGGAGAAGCAGAGCCAGGAGTCCGACCCAGACCCACCTGAAGCCAGAGCTTTCTCATCCACTGTGCGCCCCCCACCAAACTCCCTGACCATCCCACAATGCAGAGGAGTCAATGAATTCATAAAATGTCTAATACAGCACCTTCCAAGTTGTTCAATACTGACCCAAGCCCCACCCCAGCCTCCCTTCCTCATCTGCTTCCTTTTCTTCTGTTATGTGCAATCCTTCCGTTGGCACCAGTTCTGCGTCTTTACAGTTGCCATTAGTGTATCTCCCACTGTGACCCTCTGCGTCCTCATGCTAAGGTTGACTTAAAGAAAATTCACATTTCACACTGTTTTCGGGTTCTCAGGGAAGAGTTGGTGTGAGGGTGTAACCCCTAAGTTCAACACGGTCGTCGTGCTATTGGAACCTGCTGACTCCACTGCCCACATGCTTCCCATCAACACAGACTCACTTCCTGACTCACGTCGCTGCTCCTGAGGATAGGAGGAGAGGGTAGGTGCTCTTTCCCATCTTCTGAAGACAAGGGCAGTGAACGATCTGTGCACAGCAGGTGCGCATGCTCTTTTTGCAGAACTGAATTCTGACGATTCCTTGTTATTCCTGTTGACTCGCATTATCTTTCCAATCGGAGCGGTTCTCCCACTAGCCAAGAACAGCCTCCTTCTCCAAAGGTGTTCTTAGCCACAGCACTTAGAGACATTGGAAGTTAGACAAGGATTAGCAAAGAGGCTACACCTTGTGCCCAGAGACATCAAAAGCATTTTCAGTTCAACTGGACCCAAGTTGGGGTCCCTCAAGGAGGGTAAAAGGAAAACTCACCACCAACAACAAAAAAGCCGGTGAAATTCAAGGATAGAGCTACTTAACAATGAACAATTTGTTCTTTGGAATTATTGGAGAATATCATCTCTAATTCCATCAAGGAATAATGAGAGGGCTTGGGAAGGGGGAGAAATAATGCTCCTATAGCAGATCTAATATATATGTTTTAGAAAGCTTTAGACGGTAGGTGTTCCCAAACAGGAGTTGGCCAATTTGCAATTTGCTCCTGACTCTGGATTGTAATCTTTTCTTTTAAAGACAAATTAGGATTGATTAAAAAAATAGTAAAACCATCCAATTCTAATGGGGACCAAGAGGAAGAGACATCGTGGCCATCCAGAGCTTGCTGGCAGCCACAAGAGGGCCAAAGCTCATGCAAAGGAGAGTCAGTTTCCTTCCCTGGACTTGAGCGAAGCTAGGAAGCCATGCTAACCTCAATAAAGAGCACCTTAAATAATGAGGAAGCCCGTCCAGTCAGCTTGGCTGAAACCTTGCTTAGCAGCCACTGGCAGTGCTACTGGAAGAGAGGAAAGCCTCTGTAATTACACTAATGAGGAAGAGATGAATTGCAGGTCACCACGGATGAGGTGGTTGGGTTCCACGGGTGTCAGGTAGGCAAGCAGGGACCACCACAGCCAGACGGGACACAAGCTGTCTGAGTTCTCTGGGCAGAGTGGGTAATACGTGGGATGATGTTTGGGAGCCCAAAGAAGAATGTTATAAATAATCATGATAATCAGCATTTATTAAGTGACATGTACTGAATTGGGGGCTTTGTATGCATTATCTCATCACAGTGAATCATCTCATATGCCTGCTGAGGCTGATATCATTTTTATCCCAGTTTGTGGCTCAGAGAGGTTAAGCAACCTGCTCAAGTTGACACTGCAAGGAAATGGCAGAGCCAGAATTTGAGGCCAGGCAGCAAGGCTTAGGGTCCATTTTCTTAATCACTAGGTCTTCCTGCCTCTCTGCCTTTAAAGTTGTAGCCACGTCCTTGAAACACAGCTGCCATTCACTTTCTCTCCACTCACTTTGTCAACTACGGTACCACCCTGACTACAGCTCTGGAAGAGAAAGCATCATAGATCATAGACCATGTAAGCCTTCTGTTCCCACCAGACAAGCTGGACCAAATAGGTTCTCTTTCTGGGGCACCACTCCGCTCCACCCCCATCATCGTATCCCTTGAGTATTTTTTTTCAAGGATAGATATACATATTTCCTTGACTCTTCCTCAAATGACAAGGATTGGAGTCCTTTTCCTATCCTGAGCCTTTCCTCTAAGATAAAGGGAAACTCCCCCTCTGTAAAGTCAGTCAGAGGTGATTGTAAGTCCCGGACCTGCCACTTGATCCTTGGACCTTGACTATGCCCATAACTTTCTACAGGGGGTTGAATAGCATCCCCCCAAATTCATGCTCACCCAGGACCTGAGAATGTGACCTTATTTGGAAACAGGGTCTTTGCAGATGTAACTAAGTTAAGAATAGACAGGAAATCATAGTAGATTAGGGTGGGCCCTAGATCCAATGAGAGCATCCACATAAGAGACAGAAAAAGGACGCACAGGGAGGAGGCCATGTGACAACAGAGGCAGAGATTGGAGTGATGCTGCCATAAGCCAAGGGATGCCAGGAACCACCAGAAGCTGGAAGAGGCGAGAAAGGTCCTCCCCTAGAGATCTCAAAGGGAACATGGCCCTGCTGACACCTGGATTTCAAACTTCCAGACTCCAGGACTGTGAGAGAATAAATTTCCTGTTGTGTGAAGCCACCTAGTTTGTGATAATTTGTTATGGCAGCCCCAGGAAACTGATATGTTGGCTATGCCTCATGTTCTCATCTGTGAAGTGGGTGTGAAAGTCACAACCTCAATGGACAGAAGCACCCCACATCATACCATCCCCGAAACCGAAGAGCAGCCTTCTCTGTCTTCATCCAGATGTTTAGAAAAATGCCACCAGGACAGACCTGGGCTCAAAGCTCACTGGAGTCACTCAGTTCCAAACCACTGAGGCGTTATGGACCCATCTACTGATCATGCCTCTCAGCTAACAATCTATCAATAACTTGTGACTTCTCCACCCCCTTTTCTGAATCTCCACCTCATCATCCTCCACCTTGCCCAAAAGGGGTCACAAACGTGTCCCACAAAGGTCTCCTTGTTGACTCTCCTGGTTGAATTCATATATAATGTGTCTACCACATGCTCTAAACCTACCATTTCAGGGAGAAATGGTGTGTGCTGGGTCTGGGCTATCCTAAATAAATTGATACACAAACTCATTATCATGCTTTTCTCTTCAATAAACTCACAAACCATGCTTCTCATGACCTTCCGACACCTGAGTGCGGGATTTATGAGACGCTACCAGCCTCTGGTTTATAGGGTCCACCAGCCTCCTTCCATCTGTTCTGAAAACTGCAGTGATATCTGATATTTCTTCATTTCCAATCTCATGCCCTTCTGCTTTTTGCCACACATTCTCAAGGATAGCTGTTGATCTTGTGTCCAAGTTATTCTATTGTCTTTGGATATGAGTCTCGATAAAAATACTTAGGTTTGTTGAGAGCTAACACTCTCCTAAGATAGTTTCAACAATACCAACTCCGTCACCCCACCAAAGTTGATTCTGTCCTGAATGAGGAGGATTTTTCATGACAAACGGGATACGAACCAACGAAGAGTTTTGTTTTTTCTATGTGATGCATTAAGATTCTTCTATCAGCCTCTGTTAGCCTGGTGATCTCTTTCTGCCTCTGTTTGATCAGCTTTTAGATTTTAGATTTTTCTGTTTTACCCTGACGTTATTAGCAACCCTTAGTTAAGTTCATTTGGAGGTTGGGCTACCAAACAAGCTGGCTTGCTGATGTCATTTAAACATATGGATGAGGAAACTGAGGCTTAGATTATACACTTTCCCACAAACACATAGCTGTGATCATAGAGCTGGGATCATACTCAGATCTGATTGGTGATAGAATCTTCTCTCATTAGCCTCTGCCATGTGGCTTTCTTTGTCAATTGCAAACTTTGGGATAGTCTAAGTGTTCCATATTCCCATCACCAAGCCCCACACTCCTCTTAGATTTTCTAGGTTGATCAAGTCCTGTGACACTTCACAGTTGGTTCACATTTTCCAAGAAACACAAAAGCATGCAAACATCCTTTGGGAGTCTTTCACAAATAGAAGTCACAAGGATGTTTGGTTGAATTTTCTAAAAGATGGGAGCCCCTTATTGTGATTAAATGAAGAGCTTAAGATGATCAAGCATCAGTGAGAAAAATTCTACCCCATCCAACTCCAGCCTTACACTGAGGCAGAGCAATTTTATAGCAGTCCATTCCCACCCAGAGACAGCACAGACAGCACTGACTTCTCATTTGCCAATTTGATTAGAAAAGGGCTAACATGCAGAGCCAGCCCTGTCTATTAGATGGAGAGCTGGACTAATGAATCTTGGAAATGGAAAAGTCTGTCTATTCTTCTTCAAGTCTGTAAGCCAATTATCATATTGGATCTTGACTTCCAAGATTTCTGCAGGCTTCTAGGCAGTGAAACTGTGCCAAGCAACAGGCAAATGAGAAGTCAGGGCTGCGGACACCGTTTCTGCGCTGGAGATTAAATAAAGCTTGTCCTTTCTTTCTTCCTTCTTTCCTCTCTCTCTTCCTTCCTTCCTTTCCCTCTCTCCCTCCCTCTTTCTTTCTTTCTTCATCTCGTCTCCCTCTTTCCC
>NW_006793838.1:401007-435191 GCF_000442215.2 Lipotes vexillifer
AATGCAGGCTATAGGTTACAGAGGTGAATGGAAAGAGATCTATCTGTTTTCCTGGTAAAATCAAATAATTTCACTATTTCTTTTTTCATCTGGAAACCTGCTTTGCCATGTCTTTTGAAAGCTAAATTCTGAAAGGTGGGCTTCAGGCATTAACTTCTAGCATGCTTGATCTCTGCTTGGGTTTATCTAAGTACATTAGTCTTGGTTAGAGGACAAAAAAACTAAGGATAAGAGGAAGTTGAGTGGAGACATTTAGAGAAAAAACTCTGGAGCCAGATGGCTTGGGTTTGAAACCTGGCTTTTCCACTTACTCGTTGCCTGACCTTGGTTAAGTTACTTAACCAATTCCACCTCTAGTACTGCAGCTGAAAAAAAGGAATATCAGCGGTGTCTATTATTGGGTTTCTATTGGGCATATATGAGTTTATATCTAAAAAGCACTTTGAGCAGTTCCTGGCACAGAGACAGTATTATATAAAGTTTTTAAAATAAAATAGACATAGTTAACTTATTCAGAGAGATGATTCATCCCCTCTATTCATTTCCTTGATTATTAATTGAACACATACTTATGAAAGTTGTTTAGGAGAAAGGAGTTGGAAAGGCAGTGTCCCAGCAACCCTCGGGCTTGCTCAGCAAGTGTCCCGCTGCCCAGAGAGAACAGCATGGTATGGGCCGGGGCTGCAGGACCACTAGACCTCTGGCCCCGCTCCATCCAGGGGCAGGGCGGCTCACACTCCAGACCTGAGAAGGGCCAGCGGCTGACCTGGCCGCCCCTGTACCACCAGGCAAAGCACACGTTGCTCTAGGCAAATCCTTCCCTCTCAACTAGAAGATTGTAACATCTGGAACAGCAGCTGCCACGTGTCAACTTTCTCTAAACCTGATTTAAAGGTAATATGGTGCCCTCTGGCAACAGGAAGATGGGGCCTGAGAACAGAGGGTCAGGGAGAGAGTCCACAGGCACAAAGGGCCACTCTACCTGAGAGGTTCAGCGAGAGTATTTCTATTTGATGGGTCAGCCTGCCCTAGCCCAGGGGATCCAGGCTTTTCTGTCTTCTCTGCATCTCCATGCATAAATGCCACAACAGCTTCAAGGAGAGGGAGACGGACAGAGGCTTGTGTGAGTGCTGCTGTGAGGGTGTGTGTGTGTGGTGTGTGTGTGTGTGTGTGAGAGAGAGAGAGAGAGAGAGAGAGAGAGAGTCAGAGACAGAGAGAGATTTGAGGTCTCTTGGAGGTGTTGGGAAGAGGAAAGAACAGGAAAAGAGAGTCGACATATTCAGACATATAAGGGCTGCCCCTAACTGCCCTTTAGTCATTCAATTCTGCACTTTTGAAAAGTAAAGCAAACTCCTTTGTAAAATCCTTTTGTCATGGGCACACAAATTAAAGTATTAATTACAACACATCAGACATGGCCTGGCGGCAAGTCACAGGCCTGGGAGTCAGGAAGGGGGAAGATGAAACATCAGCCTTAAACGCTGGTCTTGCATCTCCCACGAAAGGAGAGTCTTCGGGTTCCTTACAAGGATCCCCAGAAGATGGGTTTTAGGGAGATCCGACCCAGAGGGAGGGCATCTTGCTGGCACCCTGAGCTTTGGCTGAGTCCTGCAAAAATAACAAGCTCCCCGCTCTGCACAGAGGGAATTGGATCCAAGCCCCAGTGCTCGAGTCCGCTGGTGCCTGTGGCGTTTCACCTTAGACCTGGCTCTCTCTGCCTAGCAAGGCTGGGGCTCCCCACAGGGGCTCGGGGGTCCACAGGCCCCTGCAGCCAGGACGGATCCTCTCTCTTCAAACAGCTTCTGGTTGCAGGGTCTGTGAACCCCAGCGTGGCCTGGGGCTGCTTTAGGATGTGGTCGCTCCAGTTCAAATCCCTGGAGCGCCATCTGCTGGCCAACTCCTCCTAGTACGGAGGAGCCCCTGGACGCAGAGGCACAGACCCTGCCCCTGGAGACAAGCACTCCCCGGGACCTCGGAGGAGGCGCCACCTTCCCTCCCAGTCTCCCCAGTGCAGGCCGCTTCTCCTTGGCTGCGGGCCTGGGAAGCATGCGACTGTAAATCTAAGGCTCTGGGACCTGGTCCCCTCTCTTCCTTTAGTCCCATCTCTTCCTTTACTGTAAAGGATGGGCCTCTGGCTGTCCCATCCCCTCTCTGGGCCTCAGATTCCTCCTCTATAAAGCGTGGAGGTGGACAGGGCAATTTCCAAGGGTCCTTTGAGCTTTGGATTTCTGTGAGGTGTGACTTCAGATGTGAAAACCACCTTGGCTGAAGGCCAGCAGGGTCCAGGAGAAAATTGCAGGGCACGGCTCTGAGCTCAATCTTGAATCCACTGCCTCAAAGGCTTAACAACAAGGGAGGGACAAGGCACTGGCCAACTTGTCCAGGAGTTTTTGCACGAGGGCCTCTAATTATTGCCTATTATTTTAAAAAATGCATGAGAGAGAAGCTATGGATTATAAATTCATGGTAGATTATGTTTTAATGTTCCCCAAACAGAATAATAATTGCTAAAACTGCTTTGGGTATCAAGCTTCATTGCACTGAACTGCACTCCAAGAATTATTATTTTTAAAAATCACTTATGGTACCAAGATGGTACAATGACACAGAACTAGACTCTCCACGGCAGTCTCTGTTGGAGCCATCATATCCCCAGGTGCTAATGTCCGGGGCAGGATATGAGAGCCAGTGTTGTAAATTAAGGTGCAATTTGTAAATGCTTCATTAATATTTATTAAATGATTATTAGATGCTTTTACAACCTTTGATAAGATATTATAAAGCATGTCATTAAAATGCATTAGAAGCACATTCTTAGCAAGCCACACCACAGCCCGCTGTTAGGAAATGCCTGGTTTTATGATCCTCTTCCTAAAGCCTTTTCTAAGATATGATTATCATGAGGATACAGAAACTTAAGTGGCTGCCCTATCAAAACATCCCCTGGGATGGTGACAGATATCACCCCCATGGGCATCAGAAACAGTGAGTCTTCCTTTTTGTCAACTGCCTTTCCAAATGCTATGGCTTAGATCCAGCAGAAAACACCTACAGGGATAAGAGATTTCACCTCTGGATGATTAAAAATGGCAGCCTACAGTTCTGTGTTGAGAAGGATTCTGAGGCTCTATTTGAGTGCTAAGTGGCAAAGAATACAGTGATCAATAAGTGATGCCTGTTGTGTGCACTGTATTTGCAAGTGTCATTGTAGAGCTTGTAACACCCATCTGTGATCTAGGAAAAGGGAGGTAATCTAGTCAGAAGGGTTGCAAGACATAATGGGAGATGTCCATTCTGAAGGTCGTTATTTCTATTTTGGTTGCCTCATATACACATGTCCGTGAAAGAAGGCATGAAAGAGGAAAGTATCTTCTAAAGATTATGTATGGAAAGAGGGATAGAGAATAGATCTCCATTCCTTCAGCACCAAAAGGTCTTCCTTCTGTGGCCCAATAATATCTCATTCATTTCTTGAAGACCATTAACCCCTTCCCTCAGCAGTTTCCCACTGTGTGTTTCTTGGACTCACCAAGACCTTTCCTACCTCAGTGCCTTTGCACAGGCTGGTCTTTTTGCTCAGAGTTCTTCTACCTTTCTTTTTTGAATGGGATGCCTTCTTATTTTTCTCATCTCAAATGAAATACCCCCTCTTGCCAGAGCATTTCACTGCCCATCTTGCCTCTGGCCTGGCTGTGTTTATTTCATGACAAAGAGTGGAGACTCAAGATTCAGACGGTGGGGTTCGAGCCCTAGTTCTGCAGCTTCCTAGCTGTGTGCACTCCGGGGCCAGTCACTCACCTTCTCTTTCCTTTACCTTCCTGGGGTGTAAACAGGGAGGATAAGAACAGGACCATCTCATAGAGTAAATGAGCTCATATACAAAGAGCATGAAGAAAGTGCTCGGCACATAGTAAGTACTCAGTGAGTACTCATTTTTCTCATTTTGCTTACTTAACTATGTGTGTGTGTATTTTCTTTTTTCCTCTGCTACATGTCAACCCTATGGGGGCATGGGCCCCATACATCCAGAACCTACCAGAGTGTCTGGCTCATAACAGTTGCCCAATAAATATTAGTTGAATTTGCCACCAGAGGCTTCTCTAGGGTTATAATGAGTGAGGCATAGTTTCTGCCCTCCTCGGGCATCTGGGCTATGAAGAAAAAAAAGAAGCATAACATTTCAATTCAACCTCATAAGCTCAAGGAGAGAGGGGTGGTCTGGTGGGACAAAACATCCTCTGGGTCAGGGAAACCTGAGTTTGAAAACTGTCTCTGCCACTTCTAAGAATATGACCTTGAGCAAGTTATTTCATTGCTCCAGCTTCCGTTTGGATAATAATATCTACCTTCAAGAATTAGAAAAATATATACATATACAGGTAGACTTCAGAGATAATTTTGGGTTCATTTCAGAGCACCATGATAAAGCAAATATCACAATAAAGTGCATCACATGAATTATTCTGGTATCCTGGTGCCTATAAAAGTTATGTTTACCCTATGCTATACTCTATTAAATGTGTAACAGCATTATGTCTAAAAAAACAATGTAATACTCAATATTAAAATACCTTATTGCTAATAAATGTGCACCATCATCTGAGTCTTCAGCAAGTCATAGTAGAAACATCAAAGGTCATTGATCACAGGTCAACAGAACAAATAACTAATAATGAAAAAGTTTGAAATAGTGTGAGAATTACCAAAACGTGACACACAAACATGACGTGGCAAATGCTGTTGGAAAAATGGCACCGATAGACTTGCTCGACACAGGATAGCCACAAACCTTCAATTTGTAAAAAAAATTGGAAGCACAATAAAGCAAAGTGCAATGCGACGAGTTCTGCCTGTATATATATCTGGAGCATAGTAATTGCTCAATCAATCGAAGGTACTACACTATTACTAATTTTTTAATGTTATTTTCACTATTTACAGGAGGCTTGGTGAATACTATGGTGGACACTGAATCCAGCCTGTGCAAATAACCAATGTACATGTCCTTAAAGTGAAGGAATCAGACTCAGATGCGGCCACAGGGTCCTGGAAGGTCTCCAGACCGCTCAGAAAGCATCCCTGATTTTCTGCAGAACACTTTGCACTGCCACCAGCTGATTCAAGCCTTCAGGAAGGATGCCCATTGGTGCCTTAAGGGACCCTGCCAGCCTGGAGTTCTGTCACTGCCTGGAGCTTCCCCTGGGCTCCTGGCCCAGGGCCTCCTGGGGACCCCCTGCACACTGAGACCTTATGGGTTTGGGAGAGGTGCTGTAGGCCCTCCCCTTGCCTGGCAGAGCAGCAGGGGAGAGAGCTGTGGACCAGCTGCCTCCTTCCATCCTTTCACCCACGAGCCTTCCTTCTTGCCCCTGCAACAAACACACACATGCATGGCCCAGGCCGCATAGTACGTCTCTCCTACATCACAGTGCTGTTCCGGAGATGAAGGCTGTGGGCACCATATTCTCAGCAGGGCTCCTTAGCTCGGCTTTGGGATTTGAGAGATCTGACTTTGAATCCTATCTTTGCCACTTTCTAGCCACCTGACTTCACTTAAATTGTGATACTTAGCTCCCTTTAAGCCTCTTTTTTTTTTCTTCAGCTTTTTAAAAATAAGGATAATGTAAGGGCAGCACCCATACAATTTAAAATGGCAATTTTATATTTTATCTATGTACTATATTACCAATATACATGCACTTAGCACATGCCTGACATGTTCAAAATATTTTAAAATATTAGCTATTACCATATTTATCATTTTTATCAAGGTGGCACCATTTGATCAAAACAATCATCCATTCATATGACAAACCATGGTCTGATCCACAAGCCCCCATCATAGGAAAAAAAACTGACATACTGCTGTGGACATTTGTTATTAAACAAGTGTGATAAAGTGGCATTTTCTTTTGTTTTGCTTTGTGATTCTGTGATTCTAGGTGCTTAAGCCCCAGAAGGAAAATCCAATACGCTAAAGGAACCTGAGTACAGGAGAAAAGGCAAGGCAGGAGAAGCATTTAAGTCTGTTAATCATATTCATTCACTTTTTCATTTCATTCATCATGGACCATTCCTTCCTACCACCTCCTGTGGTGTGGCCAGGCCTCTGTGGCCTTAGCCAAAGATATTTTAGAGTGAAATTCAAGGTAAAAGCTAAACCAAGGGGCCCCAGGTGGTAACCAAGAAAGATGGGAGCCAAAGCAGTACCTGCTGCAAAAGAAGAGCCATTCAGCTGACATCCAACTAATAAGGTTCTGCTACCCATTCATGCACTTGCTCATATATTTTTCCTACAAATATTAAGCTCTCACTAAAACCAGGCAGTATGGTAGATATTGGAGAACAGTAACAATGCAGTTAGGAAGGTGGAGATTTCAAAGAGCTATGGTTTTGGGAAAGATGGATGTTTTCTTCCTCCTCTGCCTCTTCCTTTTGTAATGTGACCACATGGGCTGTATCCCATTACACTTCCTTTTCTACTTGTTTACTCTTTAGGTGGACATCTCTGATCTTCTGTTTGCTTTGATAAAACACAGATAAATTCTCCCACATTCCCTTTTCTTTTTATTCATATATGGGTGTGTGTGTGTGTGTGTGTGTGTGTGTGTGTGTGTGTGTATGTGTGTGTATGTCTAGATTTACAGAAGAGTTGTAAAATAGTACAGCAAGTTCCTATGTACCCTACACCTGGCCTGAGAAATGACAGTGTGTGACAAATACTCTGGCAGGAGAAGTGGTGATTCTAGAAGAAGATATTGAAGGTTCATCTAACATAGTCTAGAAAGCATCATAGGGGGCTTCCTGGAGGAAGTGGCCTTTCATCAGCGACAAGAAACAAGAGAAAGTGTCAGCCAGAGGAAAGTGAAGACTGTTCCAGGTGGAGCGAACAAAATGTCCGAAGGCTGGGAGGTGAGAGACAACAAGGCTTATTTGGAACAGCCAAGAGAAGGTCAGTATTGCTGCACCATAGACTGCGAGGTAGGGGTGGCAGCTGAATAGACTCCAGTAGTTCAGGATTGATGGGAAGTAAGGTATAGGAATTTCCTTTTTTGAGCTACACCTGCTGGGCAAAGCCCATAAAGATGTGATATTTGGACCTGAGCATCCCTTCTTTGCATAAGATCCACTTCCTCTCTGGCTAACGTCATGCCCTTCCCAGAAATGAGTTAGCCTGGACTCACAGCTCTGATCATGTAATTCCAACTATAAAGTGATTGAATATGCAGAGCACATGTCACAGAATCAGGAGGACTGGGGGTCAGGGTGGCAGACAAGGATGCTTTTGAGACCCTAACAAAGCTATGAAATCTCTCAGGGGGGAAAATGCACACAGCATGAGCGCTCTCTCTCTCTCTCTCTCTCTCTCTCTCTCTCTCTGTCCCTCTCTCCTTCCCCACTTCCACCAATACACTTTCAAAAAGTCCATGAAACTCAGTTAAAAGGTCCTATTCCAAAGAATTCATTTCATACAAAAACTTAGGACCCTTTTCATCCAAAGCATCAACATTTCCCCAACTTACCTGCCTCTTCCTTAAGCAACAACATAACAACCATAACAACAAAACAAAACTAAATGAAGTAAATGCACCAAATTACATTATTTCATATGTTTCTTCCATACAAGAAAAAGAAATGCATATGAGGGCAGAGGAGAGTGCTTATGACAACAGTTTTATATAAAATCACATCACGTGTACCAGGAAATTCCTCTACGCTAAGAGAATGGGTGTGATTTTCAAGTTCATCAAGTATCATCATCTCTTATTTCTCATACCCATACTCACACCCCTCCACATACACACACAGACATTTGGAAAAACCTAGGAAACCAGGAACAGTCCCTCCAGTTCTGAACAAGAGTGCATTTTAATTTAGAAGCATTGTCCACATCTCCAAAACAGGATCAGTTAAGACAACACATGTAAATACATACACACATGAACATAGACACATATTCACAATCACACCCAAAGGCGCATCCAGAAAGGAGAGGCTCACTCTTACTGGGGTTGACTTAAAGCAATCCTAGACTTAGAGCTTCCACGGAAGGTAAAAATCTCACCTGAAATGTTAGAAATCCCCTTGCAAGAAAAGGTAGCTGAGGAAACACCTAGAGTGAGGGCCAGTAAGAGAGAGCTTCCTTTCTCAACGTGGCGGCAGGTTTGGCATGAGCCACCAAGGGATGGAAATTCAGCAAGGGTTCAGGTGGATTCCCAAGCAAGTGGGCTTCATTCCGTGAATCCTAGATGCTCAGAGAGATGGGTGGGTGCCCACGCAGGCTGGCTGGGCCTGTCTTCAAATGGCAATGACAACGCCCTGATTGGCGCTTGGGAAAATTTTACTCTCTGAATGCGGAATGTGCCTGAAGAGGGGCAGGGTGCGCACCTAATTCTCCCATCACAGGAGGTTTGCAAACATGGCATCTTGGCAAATTTATTTCCTGCCTCACTTTCTTCTTACAAAGCCTCTGAGACTCCAAATCATAAATAAATAAATAAAACACATTAAAAAAAAAAAAAAAAGAAGGAGAAAACAACAATGTTCCTCTCCCAGAGGGTTATAATTCATCAGTATTTGTTTGGAAGTCAGCCTGTCGCAGGGCTGTGAAAAGGTGAAGAGACAGCTATGGGAGCATACAGAAAAGGAAAAAGCTTTCCCTGCCAAGGTCAAGTATATATCAGCCGTGAGACAAAGCAACACTCATTTCAACCCGAGGCCACAGTGTACCTTGACCCCAGCCTCACGAAAACAACAATTTGCAGTCATCTATAAAACACTTCCTTTCCTTTCTCTGTTCCGTTGGCTCCTTCTGAATTCACACTCCTGAGTTAGCAGTATCTGGCTGTATTTTACAAGCATGTGTGTGCATGGGAGTGTGTGCACTGCATCCTAAGATTTGGGGCCAAGATTTATCTCATTCTCTGATGGCATTTTATCGTTATTAGAGAGCAATAAATTTCAGCTCCGTTAGTACTGCATTTAAATATGCACCAGCCAAGATAGAAAGGTGCTAGATCTATAGCACGCTATAAATTTCCATTATTTGCCATCATTCTATACTTGGGCCTTGGCAGAGCCCAGCCAAGACCGCACATTTTGTTTAGATCGCTCCTCTTCCCTAAAGGGAAACTTCGCCAACACTTGAAGCAGACACGATTTGCTGGCCGCAACTCTGTTTGCACCTTAACAGCTGTTTTGCTTTTTTATTTAGAGAGAACAGGGTTGCCACCATCTGTCTTTTGAAAAATGAGTTCTGCTCACAGCAACATGGAAGCATAAAAAAAAGAGAGGAAAAAGGCTGAAGGATGAAGCCAAATGTCATGAGAGAGAGAGAGGGTCAATTCCAACAGGAGACAAAAATAATGATGAAACATTTACCACTTGAAAAAATAAAAAAGAAAACAAGTCGGGGATTTCAAGGTTGGAAAATGAGGCTCCAGTGACAACCCGAGAGAAAACACTCAAGTTCTTTCCAGCAAGTGCTGGCAGAACCCAAATAATGAATCACCTCATCTACTCGGCATCCAGATCTTCTGTCACATAGGCTGCTCACCGAATCCTAAAAGTGCCCAGGAAGGTCAATATTTTAATCAACTCCATTTTAGAGGTGAGCAAAATACAGTCATAAGCATCAATCAGATCTGGTTCAAGTCCAGCACTTCCACTTTCTAGTTTTGCCTCCGGTATCATGCCTATTCCTGCACCCACCAAGCGATAAGTGTTTACTCAAGGGAAAGAATATCTGGAAGGACTTGATGAGATGATGCCTACAAAGCCCTGTGCATGGTACCCAGCACACAGACATGCTCGGTAAATTTCAGCTGTATCTGTTGTCCAAGCAGCTAAGTGACCCTGGTTAGGTCTGAAAGCTGGTGTGAGACGTGACCCCAGACTTAAATCCAGTCCGTAGAATTCAAGTCCATCATGGTATATACATGTATATATCATGGCAGACATTTTCTAAAACTCAACTATATAGGCTAGTTCATACCAGAGTATGACTTCATACAGAAGGTCATTGCTCACATATGCTACATGTCTAAGGTATATCCTGGGGGTGAGGCAGGTTCAGTTCCACATGATTACTCAAGGACCCAGGCTGATGGAGAGTGCAGCATCTCAACACAGGGCTTCAGGTTCACTGTAGCAGAAGAAGAGAGTGCTTGGCGATCTTGCACCCACTCTCCCATGCTGTGTCTCAGAAGTGACACACATTACTCCTGCCCACAACCCAAAGGCCAGAACAAGTCTCATGGTCTCACTTAACTGCAGTGGGGGGACTGGGAAGTGTGGTGTACATGGGGATAACCACATGGGGATAACCACTGGTGTTGTCTACTACACCAACTAATGAGAATGATGGATTAACTAGGTCTTTCCCATCATATAGATTTTTATGTTTCCCTGGAACATGCTGCTTGCTTCTATAGATACAGTTAAAACCAGAGAAGTTTGATATCCCACAATTCCTCATTCCAGAATAATATATCTGTTCCCCTCCCTAAACAACAACAAAAAATGGCTTTAAAATGAGTTATTGGTAATGAAATGTAACAGAATAGAATAGAATCGAGATATGAAATACTAGATTTCCAATCATCAAAGAAAATTTCAAACAATCACTCTTCCTTGTTTACTTAAAAGAACCTTTTAACAAGAGGAGATGAATCGCAAATGGGTGTCTAATTGGCTCTTAAGTTAGCCAGAAACTCAGAATAATGTAAACAGCCTCTATCCAAAGCAGTCCTGAAAATTAAGATGATGTTGGATACAGGAAGGGAAGAAGGGCTGTTCCTCTTTCCAGCTTCTGTCTAAAAGTTGTTTACAAAAACCTCCTGCTCGGTGCCTTATGTACCAGGACATTTTGATCCCACGGGTCTGGAATAGCACTCAGGTCTCTGTATTTTTGCCAACTCTGTAAGGTGATTCTGATGCCCAGCGAGGGCTGGGAAGCCATGCTCTAGATCCACTCCACAGCCTAGGAAAGCAAACTCAGGAATGTACGGAGTTCCTGGTTTCCAATCCCAGACCATAGATTCACTCAAAGCCTCGGTGGCCTTTTCCATAACGATTTAATGTCTTGACAACACCATCTGATTGTGAAGATTATATTTAAAAATATATGTGAAAACCTTTCAATACCTGTGGCATAATACAACTACTACTACAAACACCATGACAAATCCAGACCACTGATGGTGGTTAAGGGGAGAGAAAAAAAGAGAACATTTATCCCAGACCCAAAGTTTATGCTGTCCAATGCAGATACAAAACCACAAACAAAATGTGGTTTAAAATACAATGGGACACTATTCATCCTTAAAAAAAATATGGAAATTCTGCAACATTCTGCAATATGGGTCAACATGGATGAACCTTGAGGACATTTGCTAAGTGAAATAAGCCAGTCACAAAAAGATAAATATTGCATGATTCCACTTATATATCTAAACCCTTCAAATTAATAGAATCAATGAGTGAAATTGTGGTTACCAGTGGCTAAGGGGAGGAGGAAATAGGGAGTTACTAATGAATGGGAATAAGGTTTCAGTTAAGCAAAATGAATATGTTCTGGAGATCTGCTGTACAATATTGTACCTAAGTCAACAATTATGTATCATACACTTCACAAAATTAATTTGTTAAGAGGGTAGATCTCATGTTAAGTGTTTTACCACACAGAAAATAAAAATTTTTAAAAGTCTATCCCCCCCAAAAAAATTAACCATGGGGCTTGCAAGAAAAAAATGATAAAGACAATTCCTGTTTTCATGAAGCTTACAGTTTGGTAAATAACTTAGTCTTTAGCCTATTATCCATTCTCTCCTACCCAAGATACAATGTCATCACCTTAAAAGACTGGGAATAGAAGCTGGAATACATTTCCCAAAGCCTTTTGATGCATTTTTGCAAGGACTGTATAGTCCAACCTAGACTTCAGTCTACCTGCCAATTTGAACGTTAGCCAAAGTTTCAGAACTTTGGACAGTTCTTTTAATTTATTCTGTGTACAAAAGTTCCTATCCTAACACGTCTGCCACTTTAATTACCTTATGTATTTGTTTTTACTCTACGGAGTGAAAATTGTTACCTGACTTCCTCTGCAGTCCTCTGAAACCTCTCCTTCCTTCTTTTAGAAAGAACCTTAATGTGGGGGATAGAAATATAGGATTTGTTAAGATCATCTTCCCTCCTCTCCAATTCCAAGGAACATCAATAGTGATGCTGCCATAATAGATTACATCAGGGCTTCTGAATCCTGGCACTATTGACATTTTGAGAGAGACAATTCTTTGTTGTGGGAGGCTGCCCTGTGCATTGCTGTCTGTTTAGCAGTCTCACTTAACCCTACCCACTAGAGGCCAATAACATCACTCTCCCACTTCTAGCATCCAGAAATGTCTCCAGCCATTGTCTCATGTCCTCGGGGGTGGGACGGACAAAATCACTTCCAGCTGAGAGAGACTGGCTTTTGTTTCTTGCACATATACTATGAGCAAAACACTGGGTTAAGTTTTTAATACACCTTACCTCTTTTAATTCTTTCAACAGCCCTGAGTAGGAACTTTTTTTTTTTTTTTTTCGGTACTCGGGCCTCTCGCTGTTGTGGCCTCTCCCGTTGTGGAGCACAGGCTCTGGACGCGCAGGCTCAGCAGCCATGGCTCACGGGCCCAGCCGCTCCGCGGCATGTGCGATCTTCCCGGACAGGGGCACGACCCCGCGTCCCCTGCATTGGCAGGCGGACTCTCAACCACTGTGCCACCAGGGAAGCCCTGACCCTGTCAACTCTTTATGCAGGTTCTCTCCTGCAAATGCATGTAACAATCAAGGATTCTTATGGGGGGCGGGGAGTGTCCTAGGATAAGGATCTATATTGGAAGTCCAACCAGAAATGTGGGCTCGATGCTAATAATTGCGAGTTCTTTCTTTTGCATTCTCCAAAGGCCCATGAAAAGCATTTTCCTCTGGGTCCTGGAAAATTTACCATTTAGTCCTAGATTGTCAGTGGACATGTACTGCAGAACTTAATGACGCATGCGTGTAAGGAAGCCTTGTAGTACCCACAGTTTATTAAGCCTCAGCCCTCCTGGAATGATCACGTGCTTTTCAGCAAAGAATAGAGTTGATGCCTTTAGGCAAACCGTTATAGAAGTTAACTAAATTTGAATTCTCCCAGGGCCTCTTGAATGCATTCTTTTTTTTTCTTAAGAGTTCTCTGAGCTTGTATCAAGTCTAATTGAGTTTTAGCACAGGAAACCTTACCTCCCAATATAGCACTGGACCCTTTCTCCTTGTAGCCAATGGCAAAAGACCCATTCATAAATTGTTAAACATGTTCACAGCTAAACGACACGAAAATAGCCCAGGAATAGTGTGATATTCATAATTGGCTTTGATTAAAATACAAACTTTCCACGTCTGCACCGGGATTATTTTTCATACTGTAGGCAGGTTACCGAGCTGAGTGCCACTTAACTTAGTGTTTAATCAGGACAACTACAGTGGCATCAGGCTGATTAGGTTGCCTCAACTGCTGCCTGCTCAATTTTTCCCCATAATTGCGGGATATTTTTTATGGTGACAAGTGTCCAGACGGTAGGATTCCAATATGTTATACATCAGCTTCCCCATTATTGGATTAGCTCAACGTGGCGCCGTTTCTCCAGCACCCTCACTCCCACCATTGATCTCACCATCCCTTCTATTTTACAATTAATGCAAGTCTGCTGGATTGATCAGTCTTCTCATGAGCCTGGGCCGCAGTCAATATATTCTTTGGGCTGTGTGTGAGTGATCTGCAGTTTCTTGCGAGGCCTGTGGATTCGTCACGGGCGGCAAGAGATTTTCTCATTTGAAGATGCTCCCGACCCCATCAGGCCACCTTTATGCAGTGTTTACAAATGACATGTGTATGGATTTAAAAAAAAAGAAGAAAGAAAGATAACTAGAATGACATTTCATTGGTGTAGCTGACCGTTGCTGGAATTATTACTTTGTTAACTGAATTCTACTTTCTAAAGCTTTATGGTGTCCATGCAAGACCCACAGACGCCTGCTCACCAAAACTGTCATCCTCAAGGCAAAGAGGATAAGAAACAGAGTTTGCCAACAAATCCTTTTCTCTGGTAACAGCTCTTCCCATGATGGAGCGGATGGATTATTTTCAAGAAACGCTTCCACTTGAGACAAAGAAGCGTGACAGCAGCCGGTGTGGCTGAAAATTGGATGACAAGTTTGCTATTAGCTCAACGGAGTTAATGCTAATTTGAGTAAGGGACACAGAAGCCCAGGGTTATAACTGGTTCCTTTGCTACCCTTCCTGAGATTTGCTGCCATTTCATATGCTTCTCTGGGTACCTACTGTATTAGGAGGCCCTGGCTAGAGATCTTGATCTTGAGATCACATGGAGGTTTCTCCACCTGCCATTCTTATACTTCCTAATTCTGAAGCTTCTCTAGGCATCAGCAAGGCACAAGAACAGCCAGGCTACAGTGGCAGCAGCCCCGCCCTGCCCTCATAATTCCTAGGTACTTTATGTAAAAAAAAAATTAGCTGATCTTCTTGGGAATTTACCCTCTATTGCCAAGAGACTGAGTGCAGCAATTATGCAAATTCACATTCAAAAGAAGAGCTTCCAAACAAGAAAGAATATAAGTGTATTAATATATTGAAAGGATGTCTAAATCCATCAAAAGATGGTTAGAGGATGGGACAGTGATTAGCTATGTGTAGTTGGCAGAATATGCCCTCCCCAAAGATGCCAATGCTCTAATCCCCAGAACCTATAAATATGATAAGCTACATGGCAAATGGCACTTTCCATATATAATTAAGGTTGTGGACCTAAAAATGGAGAGATTATTCTGGATTTGGTGGGGAGAGCCCAATCTAATCAAAAGAGTCTACATAAGGTACTATCCAGAGCCTCAGATGATGCCATCAAGATGTTTTCTTTCTCAATTTCTTAGATTGTGTCTCTGTATATTGGGGGCAGGATGGCCACCACAACATTAGACTCACTCACCTATAACCAGCCTAACAACCCCATGAGGAAGGATGATTTCTCCATAGGGTTTAATAGTCAAGGCCCACAGGGGACTCTAAGTGGTCCACCTGGAATGTGAGCCCATCTCTGAATAAACTGTTATGCCCAGGGCTTTCAGTCACTCTGAATAACCCCACATGTTCAACCCTGTTCACAAGAACCAAGCAGAACTGCTCTTCTCAAAAGACAGGGACTCTCCTATTAGAAGAAGGTGAAATGGGTGCTGGATAGACATTAAAAATAAATAAAGATGTTCACTAACTCTCCCAAACTAAGCTACCTACTGGTGGCTCTGGAGAGCTTCCATTAAAAAAAAAAAAAAAAAAAAAAAAAAAAAAGACTGAGTCCAGGTCAGGGGCAGGAAATGTACAGGTTGATCTGGGAACACCTTGTCATCTCATAAAGCAAGAACAGTCTGTGCTCAGACAAGAAGAAACCAGCTGGAAGAAACTCCCGGGGCTCAACAATAGGGCTTCAGAACGGAACTTAAGAAAAATCACTGGTCACCTCTGGAAGACTCAAGCAAACTGACTCTGTCATTTGAAAAGTGGAAAAATACAAAGAAAGATGCAACGTATCCTATATTTCTTTTGTGAAATGTACTTCAAGATAAGCAAAACAAACAAACACAAATTCACAAGAGGAGCTGTCTCTCTGTGGAAGTATCCTACCTAATAAATGGAGAGGAATGATGGCCATGGTTGGCAGCAGGGGCTAAAAATGCCCAAAAAGACTGCCAGCCAGACAGGTCATGCTTCCTGAGGGAAGTACGCAGTGACGTTTATGATGCGGTTTTGCTTAAAAAAAAAAACAAAAACCTGAACCTACATCTTATCAAACTTCTGAATCTAACCACCAGTTTGCAGAAAAGCGAGGATAGAGAATGCAGTGAGCAAAGCCAAGTGTGCGGAGGCCCTCCAATAACAAGGATCTGGTATCCTCCACAAATAGAGTGCAAGGTTCAAACAACAGCAACAACTTGGGGGGGTACCAACAAAGTAAAAGAGACTCCAAAGACATATGGACTGATTTTAATTTGATCTACAATCAGCCCTCCATCTTTGCTGATGCAGAATCTGAGGCTATGGAGGGCCATCATACTACTCCATTTTATAGAAGGGACATGGGCATCCTAAGTTTGGTACCCCTGGGAAGTCCTGGAACCAGCCCCATGCGGATACCAAGGGATGACTGTTTATCACTCTTACTTTAACATTTGATCAACAGGCAAAATTAAATATATGGATGACAATCATGTAAACGAACACCGATAGAATATTTGACTATATTAAGGAAGTAATGTTAATTTTTTTTTTTTTTTTGCGGGACGCGGGCCTCTCACTGCTGTGGCCTCTCCCGTTGCGGAACACAGGCTCCGGATGCGCAGGCTCAGCGGCCATGGCTCCGGGGCCCAGCCGCTCCACGGCATGTGGGATCTTCCCAGACCGGGGCACGAACCCGTGTGCCCCGCATCGGCAGGCGGACTCTCAACCACTGCGCCACCAGGAAAGCCCCGTAATGTTAATTTTTAAGGCCTAATAATGTTAATACAATCTGGTTTTTTTCCTTAAAAGTCCTCACCTTTTTAATATGCATGCATAAATATTTTAAATGATATGATGTGTGAATAGTTGTTTCTATTAAGGAATTAATTGCTAATTTTAATATGTAATAATGTTAATAATGATATTTTTTCCTAAAAAGTCTGCATCTTTTGAATACACATATTCAAATAATATAATATATATTACATATATAATTATGTATAATAATACAATGTTTGGGATTGGCTTCAAAATATTCATGGGGTAGACGGAGAAAGATTAAATACGAAAGGAACAAGCTTGGCCATGAGTTAATAGTTGTTGAAGCTGGTGATGGGTATGTATACTATTATATTAATTCTCCCTACTTTTGTTTATATTTGAAATTTTTCATAATCAAAAGAATTTAAAACCACCATTAAAAAAAAAAAAGAGTGAGTTTAGGTATCATCAAATCAGTCTGGTCCACTGATGAACTTGGAGTAAAAAACATAGCTTCAGGATTTCTGGGGATCTTGAGGAAAACTCAGGAGCAGTTCCAGAACTGAGACCATAACTAAAATGTCCTTCCTACTTTCCCTAGAGAGCCTGATGTGTTAAGTCTTCTGTACAAATAGCCTGTATCCACCCATCAAATGTCCCTCATGATTGGAATAGTCTGAGGGCAAATGACCCAAACTGAAAGGGGGTTGGCATTTTGAGACACTAAAAGGAAATGTCATTATTCTATCATAACAACATAACCTAAGTTAAACCTCTTCTGGTTCTCCAACACACTCAGCTCCTTCCCACCTGGGCCTTTGCAATTGTCCCCCCGCTTTCTGGAACTTTCTGTCTCTCACTCTTCCAGGGTCATTCCTTTACCATGAGCTCCGACATCACCTCTGCCAGGATGCCTTCCTTGACCACCATTGCCCTCAACTCCAAATCATACTGTATCTCACTGACTTTACTTTTTCCCCTTCCAATCAGTTATCACCATCTAAAACCTCTTATTTATTTCTTGGTTTCATGTTTAAACACTTGATCACAATGACAGCAACTAGTCAGTACTGTTCAACGCTGAATATCCATGCCTAGGACAGTTCCTGGAGTCCAGTAGGTAATCAACAAACACTTGAAAATTAAATGGTTAATAGATAAATCTCTACTACTCCACCAAATCTGTTGGTTTAGCTGCTGCCATTTTACACTAAATATTACAGAGTTGGCCAAAAAGTTTCTTCGGGTTTTTCCGTATATGTCATTGAAAAACCCGAGCGAACTTTTTGGCCAAGCCTATATATCTATATATAGATATATATATTTTTTTCACCCTAAATCTAGGCATTTCCTACCTTGAACGTTAACAACAGAATAGCATCATTCTTTTTCAGTGATACCTTTTTCCTTTATTTTGCTAGGGCTGATCACTGATAAGTCTAATTGGAACTAATAAGAAACACAATATTAAAATAGATGTAAGAGTTGTTTTTACCTTTTTGTAACAGCTTGCATGAGAGTGCACAGCCTTCAGACAATTAAAAGGATGTTCTGATAATTCTTTCCTGCTATTATTAGCAGACGAGTTATTTGTGCTAAGAGAGCAAGAAACCCTACCTCAGAGAAATAGGGAATTGAATAGTTTGCAGTTGTGAGAACAACAAAGTTAGCATTCAATTAAGTTCCATCACAAGATTTATACCAATCATTAACCAAAAGTTGTCTTCTGTTCAGTTTCAGGAAATTGAACAATACCCTGACAAAGAGAAAGAACCTTTAAAAATTAAGCAATAATTATGGTATGTTTGCAAAATGCAGTCTGTCTTTTGCATCTTGAATTTCTTGGCTGCATAATTTGCATACACATTAAACTCTGTGGGAGACTGGAAAGCAATTCAGAATTCAACAATTAAAAGATACAAATTAAAATTGTTAGCATTAACTTAAAGTTTATTGCTGGTGCAATGCTCTTGGTTATAACTGATCTCTGATCAAGCAGCCATTTCTCTCTTAGAAGTTCAGCATATTTTCAACTACTGTCTCCAATTGTACCTTTCAGTCATTGGTTTGCTGATGCTCCTTGATATTCATAAATATGCTCTTTTAATAAATATAAACATGTATTTGCTGAAGATCATTCTTTTACATTAGAAAGAGAAGTTGGGTCCAATCTCTGTGGCATTCGAAAGAACTTTCCATCTCTTCAAACACTTCAAATTTCGGGCGGGAATGCTCAGATAATTCTTTGTTTAAGCTAATAGTAAGAAAAGATGCCTCTTTATGGATGCGTGAGTTTGAGAGCCAAACACGGTCCACACAACAAAAGGCGTTTCTTGCCTTTTCAGTTCTCATAGGCATCTTATTATACATACATGTATATATGAAAATAGATATATATGCATGTATGTATACGTACAAAGCTTTCACTACAAAATATAGAGAACTTTCTAATCTAATTGGACGTAAAGCGCAACTCCATCACCTTTGAACTTTATGATCAAAGATGTGTTATTCTTTCAGCTTCTGTGCCTGGCTCTGCAAAATAGGAATGATAACGAAAATCAACTCATAAGTTTGTTGTGAAGATTGAATAAGAGAAAAATTAAATCCCTCTATCGGACATGTAGAAAGTGCTGGATAACCGCAAGCCATTATTTTTTTATTGTAAATACTGGGATATGGGGCCCCTGGGATTGAATCCTAGCCTTACCACTTACTAGCTCTGTGACCTTAGACAGGTTAACTTGCCTCTCTGTGCCTCACTGGCCCCATCAGTAAAATGGGGCTATAGTGCCTACATCATAGGGTTGTTAGGTGATTAATTATTTGTAAAGCACTTACAATAGTAAGTGCTTCCTGGAGTAAGCCCTACATCAGTGTTTGTTAGGTAACAAATCTGCGTGGGTAGATAGACAGATTAACAGGTATAGATATTATACATCTATCTATTTACACACATACACATACATAGAGAAAGAGAACTGACTTAATATAAAACTGGAATAATTCCAGTATTTTTCCAATGTTGTTTTAACCTAGAGATGCTGATCATTGTGTTTATTTTCATTGAAAAGCAGGCAGTTGGAGCAGACTTTCTAATATCCCGGGTGCACAGGAAATCAAGAACTATGGCTCATCAGAAGCTGCCATGTACCCTACATGACCAATGCTGAGAGAATTAGGATACAATAAAATGCCCTTGACATTATAACTATTTAATTGAATACACCTGGATCTTTGATGGTCCTTCGACATGCCCCAGGGCCATCAACATAGGGACCAATTTAAGTTCAGAAGTTTAGATTTTCATGCTATAAATATAGTTCCAGTGGGAAAAAGTGGATAGGGGCTAGAAAGTTCCAGAGCCACAGGAACTAGGTTATTTTTCCTATATATGCATTCTAATAGGTTGGAGGATCATACACAGGAGGATGGAGAAAAGCAGACAGTTATGCATTGAGTTATAAAACCTGACCCAGTCTAAAGTGTGAGCATGTCTAGCTTTTACTTCAAACCTACCTCTTCTGTCTCCACCAGCAAGATTATTTGCTTGGGAAGTTTTGAACAGCCTTATCAGGCTTATCACACATCACAGTCATAAAGTACAAAACTCCTTCCAAAATCTGCCATATACAAGAATAGGACCATCACGTCCAACACACACACACACACACACACACACACACACACACACACACACACACAGACACACATACATATACACATACATACACAGAGACACACATACATATACACAGATACAGATACACATATGCACATACACACACATACAGACACACAGACACACATACAGACACACACATAACACATTCACACACACGGGGCTACTTTTAGATCACAATCACTTTGCAATCAATATAGGTTCAACTAATGCAAATTATATCCTCTAATTAATTGACCACATTATATCCATTTCCTGTTGGGAAAAGCCACACTGTAGGAGAAATGACCATAACAGTGAATTGAGATATTAGCTTACATCACAGAAGTCAGATAACAGACTATGGTTGTTCTGAAATTTTAATTCTCCACTTAGTCAAGGGAAGTTTTAGTCACAATTATGTGATATCATACATGTGACAATTATGTGTGTGTGTGTGTGTGTGTATATATACACACACACACACACACATGAATATATATGTATATATTTATACATGTATTTTTTTTAAAGAATGGCCTATATACACAAACTAACAAAGAAAGTATCAAATTCCCAATCAGGGACATGGACTGATAAAGAGATTCCCAAGCTGACTATGGAATTTTCTATTGATAACATCTCATCTTGTGTCTACCATGTAAAATGGATTATCAGGTCTCTGAAAACAAATGGTTTACATGTGATTTGGCCCATAACATATATAAATATTTCAAGCATAAAAAATAAATACATATTTCAGAAAGAACTGAGGAAAATGATAGCTTTAGGACTTTCTGAATAAAACCAGGATCCTTTCTAGTGGAGAGGCGTAAAGGAGATTAAGTGGACGGTATTTTCTTTGAATTATTGATGTAATCAAACACTAGCAGATTCACAACATTGGTCTTCCTTGTGCTGGGGTCGACATCAAATTTGAGTTGGGTTTTGGCTTCTCTTTTTTTTTCCATTTAAAAAAAAGAAAGGAAAAGCAGTTATCTATTGTTTACCTAAAAGATAAGAGAATTTCCTAACAATTCATACCATGCAATTAAAGGGAGGTAACTAGGAGTGGTTTTCAAAATCAGGTGCATAAAGCATTCACCCAATCCACCACCCAGTTTTCAAGTTCAGTGCTGTGTGTGGGCCAGCACCTGGGCTTTTAAGCACACTGGAATACAGACACATATGTCTAACCCTGCATTTAAGATGGAGATGGCTTCATTAAACTGGGGGCAGAATTCTATTCCATAAAGCTCTGCTCTCCATAGCTTAACCTTAAAGTGCGAATGCGGTATTTTCCACCTTCTAATTTTGCAGTCTGGAAAGGAACTTCCTGTGGCTCACTGATCTCAACAATACCCCAAGCCCAATTCCCAGACTCCCCTCATGGTGAGCAGATATCATTTCAACAGATGTCAAGAAAAGCCAAAGTGCACTTAGGCCTATTTGTTAAATTCCTGAGGGAGGGGGTGGATTGTCGAAATTCAGCCAGTAATTAAACCACATACTTCTTTGCAAGCTGCCTGTCTCCCCTCTTCCCTGCATAATCTCTCTGCCTTCCAGCAAATCATTTAGGCACTTATTGGCTCCAATCAATACAATATGAGATACATTAATTTTGTCCCTGAGAGGCTTTCGGGAAAGAGGTGGGATCGCTTCACCAGCATTTTGGAGTGTTCATGCAAGCACACCATCAAACACAGCAATATCGCCTCCGTGCTCTACCCTGACAGATTTATGCTCTCCCTGCCCCCCACACCCTTGCCCGTGGAACTGGGTTACTGCCAAACACACACAAATTGGATTGCAGCGAGAAACACTGAATATATTACCTAATGCACACAAATGCTAAAGAGTGCAAATCGTGGGGAAGATGTGGCCTGGCTGAGCAGAATTTTAACAATTAAACTTAAATCTTTCCATATATCCTGAGCTCTTGTGGCTCGCGGTGGAGAATAAAATTACAAGGAGGAAAAGACCTTTACCAGGTTTCCCAGTGGCAGAGTCTGTTTGTTCCATGCAGTGTGATCCCTTCTCCCACTCCTCACCCCCCCCACTCCCTGGTTGATCCCTTAATTTTCAATATATTTAAGAAAAGGCTGGAGGAATGCCCAACAAACAAGAGGAAATGCATTCATTACGGAGAGGCGCTCAGTGAAGGTTTGCCCTATTCACCACTTTATCATAGTACAAATGTGTTATTTTTGTGAACTTGGAAGTCTGGATTCTCAGAAGGATCCTTTGAAAAAAAGACATAACTCCCAGGAAAGTGTGTATCACTGTGGTCTGTAATTCCAGCACCTTCCTGACAGGCCACCAGACATCTTTCAGGCTTCAATACCACTCAGCCTCCAATAATTTTATTCGACAAGTGAGACAAAGAAAGGGAAACTGAAGCTACAGTTTAGTCCATCAATGGACCCTACAGTAGAACCAAAGATGAATGCAGTGGACCAACAAAAGAAATCAGGGAATAACGGTGAGGGCCAGATGACAGCTGCAAAATTAAAATCCATCAGAAATTCAGACAAGAAACACTCCCAGTGTCAGGTTCTCAGCTTTGCATTTAAAGAAAAGTAGTAGTGTATAGCACAGGGAACTCTACTCAATACTCTTTAATGACCTGTATGGGAAAAGAATCTAAAAATGAGTGGATATATGTATATGTATAACAGATTCACTTTGCCGTACAGCAGGAGCTAACACAACATTGTAAGTCAACTGTACACCAATAAAAATTTTAAAAAGAAAGAAAGAAAAGAAGTAATTGAGGAAGCAGGATTCTGTGATTTAGAAAAAAAAGAAAAAAATCACATAATTTTCTCATTAACTACACCCTGCTTGGGCAATGGGCAATGACTCTTTGATGAGATATATCAGAAATGTTTCTTTTCTGTTTGAAAGGGAAGGAAACAGGCTTTCTGGTCAATGGTCATCAGTCATCACAGGATACACAATGAAACCCAGATACAAGAGAGTCAGGAAAACTGGCCTTGGGGCTGGCTGCCTGTGTGGACCCGGGTCATTCAGGAGACCTCACTGGACCCGCCTCTTCGTCTGCAAAATCATTAGCTGGTTTCTGGAGCCCTTCTGCGGCTCCAACAGCATATGGTTCACACTATGTAGCTTTTATCCTTAACTGCCCTCTTTTGTAGAGATGGTAAGAAACTACCTCCGGATCCACCTCAGCTTCCCATGGAGTGAAGAAGAAACGGCAAACACACCTGTTTCCTCTGAGGAATGGGTGAAATTCTGAACAGCAGAGAAGACAAGTGCTGATGTTTTCCAGAGTTATGTTTTGCTCTCTGCCAATAGTTATCAAGGGGTGGTGGATGGAGGCCCAGCATTCAAACCCCTGGGAGTTCTGTTAACAGCACAGGTTCTGGGATCCCCACCCTATTGATTGAATCAGAAACCCTGTGAGTGGACCCTAAGACGCCGAATTTGGAGCAAAATCCCCCAGTGTTTTTTATGCCCATTAATGTTTGAGAAACGGGCAGATCAGGACAATCAGCTGAGGGGCTAATTTTACAGTTAGAGATGTCCATGTATTTGTGCTAATTATTGTGCCAATAATTCCCTCTGAGCTTCCCAAGGTACAGAGGGTATCTTGCCCAAAGATGTATCCCTAGCATCCTGTCCAGTGTCTGCACTTGCAGGTGCATGTACCTTCGTAAACGTTTACCGAATTAAACTGAAGAAATACACAGGGCCAAAGCCCACCCTAGGTCTAAGGCATTAGAATATCTGGGCACACAGCCTTGGAAGAGGCAATTTATGAGCACCTCAGTGACTCTCATTCACAATAAATTGGGAGAACCGCCTTTCTCAACCTAGCCATACTCCATGGAAAATGAGAGCCTTATTTTATCAAAAATCATTCCAAGTAGGTACACCGTGGTTTACCATTTTCAAGGCTCTTTGGTACATATTTTTTCCTGGCTCTTTCCAAGTAGGTTGGACTAGAATTATCCCAAAGTGGAAACAGAAGATCAGTAGTCTTCACTAACTTGTCCAAGGTCACACCCACTACCATGTGATGATATTTTGACGTGGTGAGCCCGGACAATGTTTATGGGACAGAATGTGCCCTTTCTATAAATTTATAAATTTAAATTTAAATTCTATAAAATTATAAATCAGAATAACGAAAAGGCAAGGCCAGGGAATCTAAAATCGAGAGTTCCAATAGGATTCATTTATTCAATAAATGTTCGTGGAATGCCCACTCTATGCCAGATAGTTTGTTAGTCATTAGGGATACATGTTGAGCCAAAAGCATATGGTCTCTGCCCTCCTGAAGTTTAAATTCTAATTTAGGAGAAATAAACAACTGTATTCTACATGGATTGCAAACACTTTCCCAGTTCGCCTTTTGTCTTTTTGTTTCCTTTATAGTGCCTTTTTAAACATTACATTAAAAAAAAAGTAAACATTTATATGGTCAATTCTATCTTTTATTATACTTTCTGGCTTCAATTTCAGTTTCTGCCTCAACAGCCTAAGGTTGTATTAAGATTCTATAGGATTCTAGAAAAAGAAGTAAGTCTATATTCATAGCTTCTGCTGCCTCACTTCTATTTAATCCTCAGCCCATGTTATTTCAGATGCCCTTCTGCTCACTTCCTGGATGAGCAGTCACCTCTTTAGTTACTAAATCTAGAGGCTAGTTTCCAGAAGGTCTCTTATTTGATCAATTCCCATTGGCCTTCCTATCTCTTGGTTTCCATCAGTACCTCTGTCCTGGTAGGTCCTGTCACTCTGTCCCTTTATTCTCAAACCAGTGTGCAGGGCTCACTTCTGCCTACCTCTTAAAAGGTTGTATTCTCCAGAACTGCACCTGCTTTTCTTTCCATACTTTTTTTTTTTTTTGCGGTACGCAGGCCTCTCACTGTTGTGGCCTCTCCCGTTGCGGAGCACAGGCTCCGGACGCCCAGGCTCAGCGGCCATGGCTCACGGGCCCAGCCGCTCCGCGGCATGTGGGATCCTCCCGGACCGGGGCATGAACCCGTGTCCCCTGCATCGGCAGGCGGACTCTCAACCACTGCGCCACCAGGGAAGCCCTCTTCCTATACTTTTTTTAAAAAAAAATAATTAATTATCTTTGGCTGTGATGGGTGTTCGTTGCTGCGCACGGGCTTTTCTCTAGTTGTGGCAAGTGGGGGCCACTCTTCGCTGCGGTGCACAGGCTTCTCATTGCAGTGGCCTCTCTTGTTGCGGAGCACAGGCTCTAGGCGCTCGGGCTCTAGGCCCTCAGGCTCAGTAGTTGTGGCTCATGGGCTTACATGCTCCACGGCATGTGGGATCTTCCTGGACCGGGTATCGAACCCATGTCCCCTGCGTCGGCAGGTGGATTCTTAACCGCTGCACCACCAGGGAAGTCCCTCTTCCTATACTTTATATCCACCCATGCATGCACTTTGTATAAATGGATGAGCAACTCATAAATCAGTTTTAAGCACTGCTATATAGTAATTAAAGAGAATGATGTTGATTTATATGTACCAATGTGGGGGGAAAAATCCTAATTACACTGTTAAATGATAACAAATTGTAAATCACTATATACTATATGATATTGTTTCTATTAAAAATAAAATGGCCTTCAATAGATAGATGATAGATACATACATAGAAAAATATAATTGTAAATATATACACATATTCATAGACAAACTACCTAGATCTATGGCGCCAATAGAAATATCATGCAAACAACATATGCAATTCTAAATTTTCTAGTAGCCACATTCAAGAAGAAAAAAAAAGTAAAACTAATTTTAAAACCTATTAAATTTATCCAAATATCTTATCATTTCAACATGAAATCAGTTTTTCTTAAAATGCCAATGAGTTATTTTACCCTCTTTCATTCTACAAAGACTCTGAAATCCTGTGTGTATATCATACTTACCCAATAGCTACCATATTAGACAGCAAGATTACAAAACATTTCCATCATCACAGAAAATCCAATTGGACAACATTGGTTTATAGGGCTTTGAGGAGAAGAGAGAGTCCTCTCACCAAAGAAACAAACAGGAAAATGTAAGTTTATTTCCCCAAATTTAGGAGGATAATTCCTGCCAGGACAACATGAACTCTTTGGGGTGTTTTTGTTTGAAATTTGTTTTCTTCCTTGGATACTATGTTCTTACTGCTCTAACAGCAACCAGGAGACTGTAACCAAAGGGGAAAAAAAAAAAAAAACTCTGGACACATTTAATTCTTGGTTTCACCATTTACTGGATGTGTGATTTGGAGTAAGTAATAGCCTTTCCATACCTATTTTTATTATTTTTTTTACCAGTCATATGGCTATTATGAGGACTAAATAAGATAATATATGTACCAGAGTGTATAGTTGGCACTCAGTAAACTCAAATTTCCTTTGGGGTCTCTTTCTAGCCATAATAAACACTTCGGTTCTGGCTTGAACAAGGATAAAATGTGACTGCTGTGAGCTACCCTCTCAGTAAAGCTGAATTTCTATATTTCTTCTGTTACTTCACTGACCACACAGTCATCCCAGCAGCCTTATGATGTTCACCTTTATCCTGCTTCCTTCTGTTAGCTGCAAGAGGGGCTAAGCTACTGAGTAAAGTATGTTCATGTATTTGGAAGAGTTTCTATTACCAATTTCACATTTCTATATTGCAAACAAGAGGTCATACAGCCTCCAATCATGAGTAGTATCTGGAGGAAACAGAAACTCCATCCATGAATGAGGTTGCATATAAGTCTGTGCACCTGTGTCCGTGTGTGCCTATGTGTGTGTGCCTGTGTATGTGTGCCTGTCCTAAAAGTTGTCTGTGAATGTTCTGAGATCGGCTTGGTGGCTTGGGAAATAATCTGGCCTAAAATCAGAAACCATGGCAGCCATGAGATTTTAAGCAACTGTTTCACTCTCTCTTGTTCTCTGCTTCCTTGTCTGAAAAATGCAGGGGCTGTATCAGATGATCCCTAAGATTCTTTCGAGCATGGATAGTTCATGATTCAATGAATCTGTGGGCAACTGGGGCCAAGGTTCTCATTCTTGTTATCATGGGTAATCAAGAGTTGGCAAAACACTTCAGTCCTCTATCAAAATGCTGTTCTTTTCTTGAGCTCCTATTATTAGGCTTCCTACACCCACAGGAGATTTTGATAAATGGAAGCAGCTAATAGACCACTTGGACGGTGCCCAGGAAGAGGGCAGAATCTCCAGAAGGCTTCATTTGCAAGTTTCATACCACTTAGAACTGACTCACCAGCCCTGGAAAAAAGAAGTGGCATCCAAAGGCACACAATATGGCTATGGAATGCAGAAGGGCTGGGTAGGTGAGCAGGGCTTGGATTGGATGCCTTTTCAGGTCCTTCCACACCTTGAGATTCTATGATTCTGCTGGGATGGGATTTAATAAATCATCAACAAAGACATGTGAAACATACAGGCATCTGCCCTAAGGCGTGTTCAGTTATTTTCTTAAAGGCAGGCAGACAAGTACATCCTAGTGGCATCCAGAACAGATCCTCCTCATTGTCAGGAAAAGATGCCCAAAAAGAATTTGGAGAGAGAGAGAGGGAGGGAAGGAGGGACAGAATAAGCACATATGGTAAAATGTTAAAAATTGGTGATTCTGGTAGGGATATACAGGCCTTATTGTAACAGTCTTGCACTTTTCCACGAGGTTAGAATTTTTCAGAATAAAAAGTTAGAAAAAGGTTGCAAATTTTCCCCCAAAAAAGTAAAATAAAAATATAGAAATAAGCATATCCTTTAAATTGAGTTCCTGCAAGACATTCTTTAAAAAAGACTTCTTTGGTACAGTGAGTTTGGAACCTGCTTCATTCTATACCATTCTCCTAGAGATTTATGATTCATAATGATGGCATATTAAAGGTACTAAGAAGTCCTGCAAAAAGAAATCGGTTTAATCTCTTTCATCCAATGTATCCCACATTTTTTTAAAACCATGGAACTGTGTGTGTGTGTAGCATCTATTAACCTACCATGGAATTAACATTTCAGCAATACACACTAGTTCATTCTTTGATTCATTCATTCATCTCTAATTGAGTGTTCACTATGTGCCAGATGTACAAACATAAAATAAGAAGATATATCTCCTATTCACAAGTAGCACGCAGCCTAGAAAAGAAGAGAAGCAAGAGAAAACAAATACAATTAAAATAGTAAAAAAAATATGTGCTTGAAACCACATGGAAGTGCAGAGGTGAGAAATGGAATTAGAATCTGTGCCTAATAAAAGATTTTAGCAATAACCTATCCTAATCATGTGCCTGGAAAGTGCCTGAGTCTAGAAAAGAACAAACCACAGAAAATTCACTGGGATTTGTCCAGCTCTGCCCAGAAAACAAATAATTATATCACTCTGCATATTTTCCCATAGATTTTTCAAAATCTCCCCCCTCCAATTTCCACTTTCCTCAAAAAGTATTTACAGATGAGGAAGATGAAGTTATATAGAAAATTTAGTGGAAAGACCTAAGATTCTGTCCAGCATGAATATTCTATGATTCAGTGAATCTAGAATTCATTGAAGTGCTGCATCACTCTAATTTAGTGACGACTAAGAGTGAGGATGCTTTAGGATGTAAGTCACAAAACCTGGCTAACAGCGGCTTCACCCATAAGGATATTTGTTGTTTGCCTGATTAGAAGTCTGGTAGGAGATGCTCCCAGGTCGGTTTGATGGCTGGGCAGTGCCAGGAGCACCCAGGCTTTTTCACACACCTTGCATGTGACATAAATCCCATTGTAAGTTCCATTTTACAGAGGAAGGAGCTCACCAAATTTCTCCAGGTAAAGGAGGAGTCAGGATTTTAAACCCAGGCAGTCCAACTGCAGACACTGATGCAGTGCAGATACCCATGACATCATACTGCCATTCAAGGATTAGACAACGTGTCTAATACTTAGCAGCACAGCTGGACCTCCCAGCCTGATGTCTTGGTCCATTGGGCATCACTAGCCTTCACCCAGGAGCAGAACCTGCATCTCACAGTATCCACACAGCCTACATCACGCACACACACCTCTCAGCAGAGGACCGAGACCTCCATGCCTATGAACGTGACACTGTTCTCCTGGAAACCCACAGACCTTGCCTCTTCCCCCACGAGATTTATAATTGTCTGCGAAAAATTAAGAAATTAATATAAACGTTGCCGTGTTGGCAATGTTTTTATTATGCTTTAATTTACTAGAAACATTTTCACACCACCCCTGGGGAGTAAGTGCAATGTAAAATTGCTTACATCTCTCTTAAAAGCTGAAGTAAGCGTTTCCTTTTCATCTTCCATAATCATATATATATATATATATATATATATATATGTATGTATGTATGTATAAAAGCTGGCAAGTCTGTGGACCAGAAGCAGCAAATAGATAATTATTTCACTCTGGACATTTTTCCCCCTGGCTTTGTTGAAGAGTCCCCCCACTTCATAATTCTCCACTTTCCTCATAATTTATTTACAGGTAAAGAAGTGATGAACTAAACGCATTGGGCAGACAACCGCACATCACTTTAATTCAGTTACTAGTGATTCTGAGTAGCTCTGCAATCACCTACAGGATAAAGCAGGTGACAGGGCCAGACAATGGGGAACATGAGAGCCAGAGGTGGAGGAGGTGGGAGCTTGGTTTGCCCTGGCAGCTAGAAAACTGCGGAGTGATTAGCTAAGAGTTTGGGTACAAGAAAACCACAGCACAATTCCCCCATGTCCACTTCCCCGCAGTGTGGTGTTAGGCAAATTCCCCACATACTCTGAGCCTAGGTTCCAACGTCTCTCAAAATAGGATGCTAGTAAACCCACCTCTCATGTTTATTGTGAATGTCAAAATGTGGCAACATACGTGAAAAGCAAATGTTCAACTCCCGGGAACTACTATTTGGGGCAATTAACATGGAGAGCCATTCTATAGGATGATGGACTGAGGGGCAAGGCCACCTCTGGGACCGTCCCAGGGTCCATCCTATCAACGATGCTCATTAACGAATGAGAAGCAGCCTGTTGCAGTATAAGCGCTTAAGAATGGACAATTGATGATCCAAGATCCGAGCCCTGACTCTGAAATGAGACTCAGTTTTCTCACTAATGGCATCCACAAAAATCAAACTACATTTGTGCGAAGGATGGCCGTGGGTTTCTATAGAGATCAAAGTGGGATCATATGTGTGAATGATACTTCTCACCTGGAAAAAGCTTTTCAAATTGAAATTGATTAAACTTGTCCCTGGGTACGTGCATTCTGGCTACAGAATGGTTCCCAGTCTTCTCAAATTGGAAGCCAGATAATACACAACCCAATAAGATAAACATGGACATCTCTCTGCATCATTAATTTGGCTCAGTGATCGGCGCGGGAGCCCCGTTATGTTATATAAACCAACAAGGGTATCTGATGGGAAACAATGAAAAATTTACGTGGATCTATAAGATAAAGTACAAGGCTTCAAGGAAATTATATGATGCACCATTTAGGGGTATATGTATAGTCTCTTCTGCCATTAAAGGGTTAACTTAAGTGGAAAAGCACCAAATACCATCATTGTTGAACTTTTCCTTCCCACACATGAATCTGCCCCACTTTGATCTCATTGTTCTCTCCAAATTCTCTACAGGAGAGTTGGAACCTTGGTCATGGTGTTTTTCTTCCTGGAGAAATATCAATATCTCTTGATAATTGGAATTTTTCAGCACAAACTTGCCACCTCAAATTTATTAAAGCTGTTTCAAAACTCTGTTTTGATCCCTGTGTCAGATGTCAGCTTGGAAAAGATTCTTCTGGTCACAGGTAGCCAATGGGCCAAGGAATGCAAGCAAAGATGGAGGATTTCGAAAGTAAGAAGTGAACTTCGTGCTTTTCATAATATACCTTTCTCTGTTTGAAAATGGCAAATGAGCTTTTGGAAGAAAATGAAAAGATGAAAAAAAAAGGAAAGACAAGATAAACAGTCACGTGATAATATGTCCTCATACCTAACCCTGAATCTAATAAGTAGTATATATGGAAAAGCTAACATCCCATATCTCACACACACACACACACACACACACACACACACACAGAGCACTTCTATATATGAAATAAAATTTTGCAATACCTTTTTAGTTTATTTCAGTTAGAAATGCTTTTGGTTGCCAATAACAGAACTAACTGACAGGGTATAAATGAATAAGGGATTAATATTCTCACACAATGTGACTTCAGAGGTAGCCTGTCCTGTCACTGGTTCAGCTGCTCTATGATGTCAGAGCCAATGTCCCATGTGGTTGTCAATCAGTGGCTACTGCCCCTCCACGGACACCATAAAAGATGAGGAAAAGGGGCAAGAGAAGGACAGACAGCACCACCTGCAGGTGCCCCCCCTTCCACGAGAAAAATAAAAGCTTCCGCAGACGCCCACCGCAAACCTCCGGTGACCAGACATGTCACATGGCCACTCCTAGCTGCACAGGAGGCTGACAAAGCAAAGCTGGCTTTTTTTTGGTAAGCATGAGAAAATGGTGAAATACCAAGATAATTATGCATTTCTCAAAAATGTCCAGCCACTGTTATGATGAGTGATCAGAGCCCTCAACACGAAACTGATCATGCCCTCAACTTATTTACTTGATACATGAGTTACATGATACATGAGTTGATACATGAGTTATTTCTGCAACCCAAGAGGACGTGTGAGCTCCTCAAAGTGTCATGGAAAGAGTCACACCCCCTTCTAGCAGGCCACAGTCCTGCTGTCTCCTCTTTCACAAAAAGCATCACTGTATCTGCTTGAAGGTATTGATTTTAATTAATCACAACATACAGCCCCCTCCATCAATAGAACGGTAGAGGGGGAAGAACAGAAGCTGTAAATCACTGTTATTTCTTCTCTTCAGAGAACTTTCCATTAACTTGAATTCAGTGGTTCTATTGTGCTCAGATTCAACTAATGTGTTCATAATTACACTAATAGCTACTCTTGACTGAACGCTATTATATCCCGGTGCGTAATCATACAGTACCTCATAGAATCCTGTGATGTTTTTACTATTTTACTGGCTTTTACTGTTATTCACATTTTAAAGAGGGGAAGACTGAGACTTGAGAATGTAAATAACCTTTCAATGTCCCCAACACCATTCATACTAGAGCCAATATTTGAATTCAGGACTGACTCTTGAAACAATTTTTTTTTTTTTTTTTTTGCGGTACGCGGGCCTCTCACTGTTGTGGCCTCTCCCGTTACAGAGCACAGGCTCCGGATGTGCAGGCTCAGCGGCCATGGCTCACGGGCCCAGCCGCTCCGTGGCATGTGGGATCTTCCCAGACTGGGGCACGAACCCGTGTCCCCTGCATCAGCAGGCGGACCCTCAACCACTGCGCCACCAGGAAAGCCCGAAACAATTTTATTTGAGCTCATAACAATCATGTTGTGTGTCTAGGTACCATTTTACATAGGTTATCTCTAACTTTCATAATGACCTTTGTATTATCTCCTTTTCTCAGAATTTATGCCTGAAAGTCAGAGAAAGTAAGTGATTTGCCTGAGATCACTTGTGGGTCGGGGGGTGACAGAGCTGGAATCCCCACCAAGATGTGTCTGGTCCCCAGGCCAGACTACTAACTTCCAATGCATCCTGCAGCATCATCAGGGCATGACGCAACAAAGCAGCACCACGTGAATCATGGAAGCCATTTCTTATATGACAAAGGGAGTAGTGGGTAGCCACAAGGAGGATGAGCTCCAGAACCAGGCTACTGGAGTTCAAATCTGTCTTCCAAACTCAGTGTGTGATTTACAGCATCCTACTTAAATTCATAAAACCTCAGCTTCCAGATCTATAAAATGGAGACTACAAGAACATGAGCATATTGAGAGGAGTACAAGAGATTACTCATGGAAAATAGCTGGTATACCTAGAACAAAGAAAAAAGGAGCTATATCATCATGAATAAGTTACTTAACCTCTCTAAGCCTCAGTTTCCCCTTCTGCAAAATGGGGTTAATAACACAACCTACATGTTATGAGAATATAATGAGTCAATATGCATCAAGGGCTTATAACTGTCCTGGGCAGGTATCATGTGCTCAATCAATGTTAGCTGTCATCATCATCATCATGATATCTATATGAGCAGTAACATCTAATTTCAAAGACCAGGTGAAAATAGAGCATCAGGGAAAAAAAATCTCACTGTTTTTGCATAGAATGAGACTGTTAGTAACACAATGGAGACATTTAGAGGAACTAGAAAGCACAAAGCAATGCACTCCAATGCCAGAAACTTGTTTTTCAGGAAGCTTTTCAAGCTGAAGCAGAGGGGGCACAGCCAAGCCTGGCTAATTAGCTGCACTGCCTTATGCCATGGGGCCCAAGACATCGTGCCCGGCTGTTGTGTTGGGGGCTGGAGCCTGCAGAGTCAGCTGTAATTGACACCCAGGCACAGGGGGAGTAGGGAAGGTTAAGGGAGGGTAGGGGGGCAGACTTGGAGGAGTCAGGAAAGAAAAATACAAGGCAGTGCTAAGCACCTTGCAAGAAACTCTCAGCCACATTAGCGGGGAGAGTTTGTTTTCCTTTTTGTTTTTTTCTGGGGAGGCTAGAAAATGCACCTTCTCTGTCTCTCTGTCTCTCTGTCTCTCTGTCTGTGTCTCTCTCTCTCTCTCTCTCTCTCTCTCTCTCTCTCTCTCTCTCGGTGTTCTCAGATGGGGAAGCATGTTTTCCAGGTACTGCAAACAAACCTCTGGTCCCTTTGATTCATCCTGTCTATGGGGAAAGAAGACTTTTTTTTCAAAGATGCACCCTTTTTCAGCATTTCACTATCCCATTTCCATTTATTTCAAGCAGTATTCACCCAGAGCCTGCTAATGTGCCTGACATTGTGCTAGCATGAGAGCTGAAGAGATCATCAGTCAGGCCCTGCCATGGTGAGGCTCAGGGTCCAGCAGG
>NW_006793838.1:435201-437055 GCF_000442215.2 Lipotes vexillifer
GTCCTGAGTCAGGAACTGCAGACGGATATCCAGCCAATAGCCATGGAGGTCTAAAAGATGCCTGCCTTGGGAAACTGGATTCGGAAGATAACATTAGCTTCATTTACTCTTGGAAAGGATTGAGCTTGTTGGAGGTAGCACGACGGGGAAGCCGAGAGGGTGTGCTCAACACACGCATGCAAATCCCTGCTCTCAGGGAAGCTAAGAGGATTTCCTTCCTCAGAGCACCCCAGTTTCTGTCTCTGAAATGATAATAACAATGCTTATCTCATAGAACTGTTGAGGTAACTCATGTGGAACTCCTAGGAAAAGTAAGCACGTAGTCAATGCTAATTTTACTATTAATCGTTAGCTACTCACTCAGGAAGTTCCTAAATATCCACGAAGTACACATTATCAGATCATGAGGACTATAAGACACTTTCAGCCAGTGAGCACGTGAGCAGTGCTATTTCCAAGCTTATGGGCCAAGTAAGGACATCTGTGCACTATGACTTAAATTCTGACCATGTGGTCAGTCTTGTCATCTAGAAAGTGGGATATGCACACCTGATCAGTTTTCTCCTAAGTATCCTTCACAATTCGGGCACTGATAAAATAATACCCCCCGCGCCCAAAGAAATCTGTACTGAAGCTCAGTCTACAGGCATGGGCAGTGACTGCCCCTCTCAACTGCTCTTTTGAATGGTTACTTCTGTACAACTGGCCATGGCTGGGTCTGTAGGATTCCACACTCACTGCATCAGATTGGACCAGGGCAAGTTGCCCCAGCAAACTTGCCCCATCTGGGGGCTGGCTAGTATATAAGCTCAATCGAGATGTCCTGACCCCTGGCAGCCCGCAGTCAGTTACTAGGAAGTGGTGGAGGAAGAAATTGCAATTAGAGAGAAGGGCAGAGATGGAAAATTTAAGCCACAAGGAGGGCCAGGATTGGGGTGAGGCGAGCGAGGTACTCCCTCATGGCACGAAGCTTAAGGAGCACCAAAAAATCTCAGTAATCAGCATGCATGATATCTGAATGCTATTTTTATTTAAAAAACGAATTAATGCAAGAATCTACGATGATCAATATAAAACTTTTAAAGTCATGATGCAACTCTACACTAGTATGACTCACCTCCCTTGCCCTCTGCTAATTCAACTCTGTCAGATGCTGTCAATTAAATATTTGATACTTTATGTGTCAGACTTTGACATTAATTTTTTTTTTTTTTTTTTTTTGCGGTACGCGGGCCTCTCACTGTTGTGGCCTCTCCCGTTGCGGAGCACAGGCTCCGGACGCGCAGGCTCAGCGGCCACGGCTCACGGACCCAGCCGCTCCGCGGCATGTGGGATCTTCCCGGACCGGGGCACGAACCCGCGTCCCCTGCATCGGCAGGCGGACTCTCAACCGCTGCGCCACCAGGGAAGCCCTGACATTAATCTTGATGATTTGCGTGAAAATAGGATTCATCTTGGTTACTGAGTCTCTTGGTGCCCTCTTAAATCGTTTGACTAGGGCAAAAGCCTCCCTCTCTTAGTCCTACTGCAGGGACCAACAAAGCTAGCACTGGATCCCGAGCAGAATGAAACCCCTCCCAGTCTTCTCTGAGCCCAGAGCAGTTGCCAAGATGGTTTTCTGTTCTCCTTCTCCTCTGCATTTTCTTATATGATGGGGGCAAAAAGAAAACTTGTGAGCAGGTCTGGCTGCACCCTTCCTGCCGGAATGAAGGGCAAAAAGAGAACAAGATTCTTCTGGAATGATGCTTTAAAAAAACGATAGCGTGGGCTTCCCTGGTAGCGCAGTGGTTGAGAGTCCGCCTGCCGGTGCAGGGGACGCGGGTTCGTGCCCCGGTCCGGGAGGATCCCACGTGC
>NW_006793838.1:438081-457048 GCF_000442215.2 Lipotes vexillifer
GCGCCCCGGGGGCCTCCCGGGGCGGGGGGGGGGGGCGCCCCCCCCCTGCCGATGCAGGGGACGCGGGTTCGTGCCCCGATCCGGGAGGATCCAACGTGCCGCGGAGCGGCTGGGCCCGTGAGCCGTGGCCGCTGAGCCTGCGTGTCCGGAGCCTGTGCTCCGCAACGGGAGAGGCCACAGCAGTGAGAGGCCCGCGTACCGCAAAAAAAAAAAAAAGGAAAAGAAAACAAAAACCAAAAAACGATAGCGTGACGATGGAGGACAAGCCACATTTCTCAGGTAGCTGTGCTGGGAGGGTAGGGCCTTTGGGGAGCGTTGACTATGAGGGTGGTGTGGAGATAAGAGTCAAGGGAGTGACTAGAAAGCCTTGATGAGGAAGGGAACTTTTCCGAGGTGTGTGGAGGGGCAGCCTCTAGAGAGTTTCCGAGTTGGGACGTAGAGAAAGAATGTAAAGGGGATTTCAACAGGTGTTGCCCGCCCCCGCCCCACCTTGATGATCTTCCAGAAATGCAAACAATGGATGTGATTTATATCACCAGAAACTGGACTATTATTTCTTGAAGTGGCATCAAACCAAAAGTGGAACACATGCGTCCCTGCATTCACACAGGTTACAACCGTCCCTCATTAATAAGTGCAGTTAGGATCCCTGAAACCTACAAGTGACGACCACACATAACTCAACACGCTTGATTCAAAAATCCCAGATGGGTTTATTTTTCAGACTATGGCCCAGCTCTAAAAAAAAAATGTTTCTTTGATAACTGTCAGAAACAATAAAAAGTCCTCATCATTTACAATATCTATCTCACTATCCCCTCAGGAAGAAAGAAATAAACAGACCCTCCAAATAGAAGCTGAAAAAAAAATCAGCATTAAGCTTCTGCTAGAAATGGGAGTATTTCAGTAAAAGAAAATTCCTGCTTGTGTCCAGAACAGTCTATTACTCGCATATTATACTGTTGGTGTTACTGGGTGAAACATTTCCTGACTGATTGATGTGTTATTATCTCTTATAGTTGAATTATCTCTGAATGCCAACCATTATAATAAGAGCTGCTTTTGTCTGACAACAAAGCTGAGCTTTATTTTGTCTGCCTGGCACATAAGGGGATGATGCATCAGCTTGATTTCAAGTACTTCCTGTTAATCATTCATCCTATTAACGGGAAGGCACCTCTGATGTCCCATCCCACCCCCCTCAAAACACACACACACACACACACACACACACACACACACACACACACACACACTTACAGCCGACAGTCTGATCTCTAACTTCATTAGGAAACAGAAGCATTCAAACAGGAATTTCTTCACCCACCTGTCACCAAATCTACCAGCCTCCCTGTGAATCTGCTCCCTGGTTCCCCACCTATTCTTGTGGAGGAAGCATTCCTGACCCTATTCCTATCAGCCCCTCCACTTAGACTCTTGTGTCCTTGAAGCCAAATCAGCCTCTGAGCCCTGGCACTGAATTAATTCTCGGAGACAGAGCTTTGGGTGAAGCAGAAAAGAATAGCTTTATTGCTTTGCCAGGCAAAGGGGGCCACAGCAGGCTAATGCTCTCAAAATTGTGTGTCCCGACCTGGAGGGGCTAGTGCGGAGTTCTATAGTAATGGTTCAAAGAGGAGGGCGTGATCAGCTCGTGGACTTTCTTCTGATTGGTTGGTGGTGAGCTAAGTGGGAGTCAGCATCATCAACCTTCTGGTTCCAACTGGTCTGGGGCCTAGTGCTTGTGGGCAGCATACCATCGTTGGTCATTAATTTCTTCCACCTAGAGGGGGGTTCAGTATCTGCAGAACAGCTTGAGGATATTGTTGTGTGTATCCCTTGAAGGGCAACCAGGACCTTGCCCCAAGGCTGCACTATTGTTTCTCTTGACGGTTGTTTCTCCCTTGTCTCACATCCCCTCCCTTCCCTAATTAACAACTGCTTGAATCTGCCCTGTTGGAACTCAGGGAAGGTCATGAAGGCTGAATGAATCCTATTTCCTGTAATCAAAGAAATGGGGCACACAGACAGGCTTTTGTGCCCAGGTGCCCCTCAGGGCCTTGCTCTTTATCAATCTCAAGGGATCTGCTCTTGCAATTTTCTGCTTGTTCTCCTGCATCCTCATTCTCTCCCCTTCTCCTGGATCATTCCAGGCGAAAGAAAAGTATGCTGTGATGTGTGTGTACACCCATGTCTCATAGCAGCACTATTCACAATAGCCAAGAGGTGGAAGCAACCCCAGTGTCCATCAACAGACAAATGGATAAAGTTGTGGTATATACATACAATGGAACATTATTTAGCCTTCAAAAGGAAGGAAATCTTGACACATGCTACAGAATGGATGAACCCTGAGGATATTATGCTGAGTGAATTAAACCAGCCCCCAAAAGACAAATACTGTATGACTCCACTAATATAAGTTATCTAAAATAGTCAAGTTCATAGAAACAGAAAGTAGAATGGTGGTTGCCAGGGGCTGGGGCGACAGGGAAATGGGGAGTTAGTGTTTAATGAGGACAGTTTCAGATTTAAAAGATGAAAATGTTCTGGAGATCTGTTTCACAGCAACGTGAGTATATTCAATATAGTCAACAATTCTAAACCATAAACTTAAAAATAGTTAAGATGGCAAATTTTATATTGTTTTTTTAACACAATAAAAAAAATGCTGTAATATCTCCCTTCTAAAAAAAAAAAAAAGGTCCCTGACCTCCTGCTCCCGTTCTCTCTACATCACTTCACAGCCACACTCTTGCACCGGCCCTGTCTACAGTGGGGACCACGTGTTCACCTCACCTTCTTGTCTCACCCCAAACCAGTCCTGTTACACACACCCCCGCAAGAGCTGTGCCTGTAAGTTATCTGTGAATCACTGCACGTGACTGGACATGTGAGTTAGACACTTCTTTGCTCACATCACCCAAGTCCCAACCACATCGCCTTTCTCCAAGACCACAGCAATGGTCCTCTAATCAGTCTCTGTCTTCACTCTCTACCTGGTACTCCATCCACATCACCACGAAACAGCTGGTGATGTTTTAATAAGCTGGAAATTGGAAAGTCATTTTGTTGTTCAAAACCCTCTAGTGGTTTACACACACACACACACACACACACACACACACACACACACTTTCTCATGTTCCCTATCACGACCTAAAAGGCTCTGAGTAACCACAACCACTGCTACCCACTCCAAGCCCATCTTGTACCCCTTTATGACTCCCCTTTACTCTCTACCAAGCAAACCCCTTCCCCACTCTAGAGTGTGAGAACCTGTTCCTTCTACCTGGACCGCTGCTCTCCTGATGCTTCTCAGGAGGAGTTTATGGGGCAATCTTGTCATTTCTATGTGTCATGACTGGAACTACAGTGACTGTCTTGAAACTGAGAAGGGACAAGCCTAGGGGCCACACCACTGTGCTCATAAAATGAAAGAAACTGAACATTTCTAGACAGAAATGGTCTCGTGACTCTTTGAGACGTTGAGTCTCTGAACCTACCCTATCTTATTCCAGAAGGATTCTTGTTATCTAAAATAACAAATGCCCTCATTGGGTTCCACCCATTACCTTGGGAAATCTATTCCAGGCCACTCAAAACATCTTGAGGGACACACCACTGCAAACCAAACTGATTATCCTAGGGCCTCACACATGGCTGATTCTCAAAATTAGGGCCCATACCAGGGTGAGGCACAAAACTGCAGGGGCACCAGAAAACTCAGTCATCAAGATACACCATTTTTAATGCAATAGTTTACAAAATCAAAATAAATGTAAAAAATGCACAGTGGACAAAATACCAACATTTCAAATAAAGACAGGATCTAACCCTGTACTTGCAGGGCCCTGTCTCACACGCCTCACCCTAGGCCCTGCTCTAAATCTTTGTTGGATAACTGCCCAAGCATTTTAACCCAAGATCTCCAAGTTCTACACAAGAACTTCACTGTCATCCTCACTTGACAGGGGAGGGCTCTTGGGACTCAGAGAGGTTAAGTAACTTATGGGGGGGGGCGGTCACACAGCTCAGAGTGGTCTGAATGACTGAAAGCAGTGCTCTTCACCAATGTGTTAGAAGGTCTTTGTGAGACGTGGCCTTGGTACCTCTCAGATGGGGACTGTACGAAGTGGGGGAAGAGAAGGGCAGGAGCTGCCAACATCCAGGCTTTGCTCTGCTGTCTTCTGTCTTGCAAAGCACACTTCCTGGGCACCCACTAATCTGGCCTTTGGAGGACTGGACCTTTCCTCTAATGAGCTTATTATATGAGTGCTTATTATGCAAATGGAGCCAAGAGTCACAAATGGCCTCGAGCAGCCAGAAAACCTTCAGGTTTTGCTAAAAAGGCACCTGGATTAACACATTTCAGGGTAATGAAGGTATCACCCAGTTTGCAAGGTAACAGGCAGTGAGGAGGGCGTCAGGATACGGACTAGACCGCAGGCAGCTTTCTGTGGGTTTCTTCCAGTCCTCAGGGACGTGGCACATTATGTCAATTCAAACCGATCCCGACAGGATGGGAGGAATCCATCACTCACACCCTCACATCCTTCTGAGACTGCTTCTGCCAGACTTGCTCTGCAAATGCCCGACTGCTCCATGAAAATGCTACTGGAGGACTTTAGCCAAAGGCAGGGAGAAGTCTTGAAGCCAGAGGTCCTCCTGGCTTCCAGCTGCATGAGCTGGGAGCAGACAAAAAAAATTGTAAAATGCCTGATGAAGGGGGACCACATAAAAAGAAAGATAAGAAATGAAAGGGCTCATCGTTTGTATCTCGCTGGTAATTTCACCAGGCGGCTTTGCAGAGATCCTCCCTCGGAGTGACAGTCCGCCTGGGGGCTTTGCTGAGTTAAAGGGATCCTGGAGAAGAGGCTGTCAGTCACTGGGAAGTGAAAGAGGGCCAAAGCTGAGGTTCCCACCCCACGGCCGAGTGGCGCTGTCCCCGTGTGTGGGGTGTGCAGGGTGGCAAGTGCCGAGGAGGGGATCTGTCCCAGTGGCTCTTTCACGGGTCCCAGGGTCGCTCCCCACGCCCCGCCCCCCCAGCCCTGGGAGCCTGCACTGCTTTCCTCGGAGAGCAGACGCTGTGCTTTCATGCTGTCATCAGCAGAACTGCCAGCCTCTCTCCCAGAGCACGTTCATCCTCCTGGCACCCACCGGGGCAGCTGAACACTTGGTGGGAGGAAGCGGTGCAGTGAGAAGGGGTGTCTTTTTTCAGACTGACAACCCAACTCCTCAGAAAGTACGCCTGGCTGTTTCGAACCCCTCTCTCCTGAAACTCTGAGTTTCACCGTTTGGTCACCTGCTGCCGCCCACACACTCCCCAGGGACCCACAACTCCATGGGCAGATGGGCACAGACTATGTCAGAAGGCCTGTTTTGACCAAGATCTACCGGGTCGTACGTCTTGGACCCTGCCCTGAAAAGAGTGACAGGATTCCTGAGCGGATACTTCTCTGTTCATCAGCAATCCGCGCTGAGCAGGGACAGGAGAGGGCAAATGGCGCAACGACTGAAATGCAAAGCCCTGTGGGCACACGTAGGTGGCCAGGTCTCTCACCTGTATGTGTTTCTAGTTTCCTTCCTAATAGTTCTCACCCTTCTCCACTGCTACCATCCCAGCTCAAACTTCACTTCTTGTTGTAACCCCTACCTGGACTTCCCGTGGTCTCTTCACACCCTCTAACCTGTTCCCGTGTTCTTGGAAAATGATATCCCAACCCATTGCTGATAGATGATAGATAGATAGATAGATAGATAGATAGATAGATAGATTTACAGACAAATGATGGATGGGATGGACAGACAGATATATGATAGAGAAAAATAGATAGGGAGATGGAGAGAGAGAGAGGATGGATGGATGGATCGACGTAGATATATAGAAATATATATTTATATATAGATAGATATAATAGAGGTAGGTAGGTAAGTAGATAAATAGATACATAGACAGATGATGGATGGATAGACATATATATATGATGCAGAAAAATAGGTAGATAGGGAGACAGAGAGAGGATAGGTGGATGGATAGATAGATAGACATGATAGAGAGAGGTAGATAGAGAAAGAGAGATGATAGATTTAATGGATGATGGATAAATAGACATATGACAGAGATAGGTAGGTAGACAGATGGATGGATAGATGGATGATGGATAAATACGTGATAGATGGGTGGATTTAGAGATAGATAGATGATACCTTTGAGAGACAGATGGACAGACAGACAGCTAGATTGATAAATACACAGGCTGACTTACGGTGACTACTCAATGCACTTAGGCTTAAGATCAAAATGTTTTACTTTGCTCCCTCCTGCGCGGTCTGGACCCTAACAGCATCAGCATCACCTCCACCTCGCCTCTTGCTCTGGGACCCCAGGTTTTCCAGAACCACTGGCCTTACCACTGGTCTTATTTTTAACTAACATTTCTCTTTCATTCTTCCTGAAAACAAAGCCACTGCACACTCTGACCCATCTCCCTGAATCCCCGCCCCCAGCCTCACTCTCAGCAGCCTAACAAGCCCCGCTGGGCCCCAGCTCCTCTGAATGCCTGCTCACAGGGCCATCGCCCCTCCTCCCACTGCTGCTGTGACGATCTGTTTAGTGTTTGTCTTTCTGACTAGCCCGTGTGATCTCTGAGAGCTAGAAGAGGCTCTACAGGGCTCACGACTATATCATCAGAGCCCAGAGCAGCGCCTGGTGATTTGTGGTGCTCCTTAGATACGTCGACCCTGGGCTCGGCACGGTGCGAGGGGCTAGGGGGAGAGACTAGAAGGTGACCACTCGCAGAGGCAGGGTTTTCTCTAATAGTAGTATCAATGTGTGCTTCCTTGCATAAGCCCGCACGCAGTCACTCATTGAGAATTGGGTAACAGAGTAAAAAGTGCTACTCCAAAAGCCCAAGTCCTTATCCCCAGAGGAAACATACATCTCAGATTTTCTATGATACTCCCTATTTTGAGCATTTACTCCCCATTCGGAGGCCCTATGCATAGCAAGTAAGAACCTGACACAGGAGCCCCTCTGCCTGATGCTAATCTCAATCCCGCTGCCATCTCCCTTACTTCCTTGGGCACACACTGTTTGCTCATCTAAACAATGGGGTCGTCATTAACACCTATTTCAGTGCAGACTCTGTGAGTGGCTAAAAAACACAGGATGTTTAAGAGAGGGCTTGTTGTGTTAAAAGCACCCCAGGACACCCAAACATTAGTATTATCAGCCCCATTTGGTGCCAGTCACACCTGCCTTTTTAATTCAGAATATGGTCACTCCATAAAAAAGAATGAAACAATTGCAGCAACATGGATGGACCTAGAGATTATCACACTGAGTGAAGTAAATCAGACAGAGAAAGACAAATATCATATGATAGCACTTATATGTGGAATCTAAAAAATAATACAAATGAACTTATTTACAACACAGAAACAGACATAGAAAACAAACTTATGGTTACCAAAGGGGAAAGGGGGGAGGAATAACTTAGGAGTATGGTATTAACAGGTGCACACTGCTATACATAAAACAGATAAACAACAAAGATGTACTACATAGTATAGGGAACTACATTCAGTATCTTGTAACAACCTATAATGGAAAAGAATCAGAAAATATATGCATAAGTGAATCACTTTGTTGAACTCCTGAAACTAACAGGATATTATAAATCAACTACACTTCAATTAAAAAAAAAAGAATGATATGGTCACTCTATTCGTATTTCTGAAAATCACCATGAAAACTGAATTAATCTGTGATTGTTCATTCTAGCCCGGAATTCTCCATTTTTTTTAATACCTCAGTAAGTAAAAAGCAGTGACTTCCTGTTGTTAAATTTTTAAATTAATTGGCTGCGTTGGGTCTTCGTTGCTGCGTGTGGGCTTTCTCTAGTTGCATGAGCAGGGGCTACTTTGTTGCAGTGCACAGGCTTCCCATTGCGGTGGCTTCTCTTGTTGCGAGCATGGGCTCTAAGATGCGTGGGCTTCAGTAGTTGTGGCACGTGGGCTCAGTAGTTGTGGCTCACAAGCTCTAGAGCTCAGGCTCAGTAGTTGTGGCGCACGGGCTTAGCTGCTCCACGGCATGTGGGATCTTCCCGGACCAGGGCTCGAAACCGTGTCCCCTGCATTGGCAGGCGGATTCTTAACCACTGCGCCACCAGGGAAGTCCTGTGACTTCCTTTTAATTAGCAATTTACCCATCTCCAAAGTCCCCACAGGAGCAACCCTATAGTACAACCGCCCTTGGCCAAGACCCAAGGATCCAGAACCTGGGTAAACCCACGTCATGCCCCAGGGAGGGGGCCGTATAATACTCTGACCCCACATTCCAGGGAAGGAGGAAATCTAGAGATAATAGTGACACTCCATCATTTCAACTCTCATTTATTAAGCACCTAATATATGCCACACACTGCACTAAGTGCTTTGCATTTGTCATGTCCTGTAATCCCGAGAGGTAGGTATCAGCCTGGCTTAACTTTTCAGAGGGGAAAATAAGCTTCGAGAGGTTAGATAGTAAGTTGCCTGGCATCACCCGGCAAGGAGCTGGTGGGCAGGGATTTCAACCAGGCTCTTTCAAAGCCCCTCTTAGCTTTAAGCTTTCTAAACAGCCCTGCTGAGAGGTTCTTAAGCTCTGCTCAACAGGAATTTTGTCAACCAAAACGTAAGCTTTACGTTTCCATTGAGCCATTTGCTCCTTTGCCAGAGGATCCCCTAACATGTACCCAATCATGGACCAGTGGTTCAGAGGAACACGAGATAACTTATGTTACCGCCACCTGCTTGGTCCAAGTCCAGCTGAAAGCAAAGCTTTGTGATTTCTTGCGAGGTTTTTTAAAATTCTGAAAATAGTGCTGGGATCTCGTTCCTGCAAAGTGGAGAGCCTCAGTCATAAAAAATAAACAGTCATTGTGGAAAGACGCTGGGATGTGCTCGCTTTATGGCCACACCGTTGCTGCTTTTGATGCTACCTCTTGACACAATTATACAGTAAGTGACTTAAAAAAAAATGTAGGTGGGGTGTGCTAGGCTAGGGACCAGTCACAGGCCAGAGCCCAAGCTTGTCCTGCAGCCAGGGGTGGGTCTTGACTCCCACGATGAAGGAGAGGAGAGAATCATGCCTGGATCAATTACTCAGGGCATTTCACACAATGATTGTGTTTCAAATCCAGGTTTTATAGAGCTGAAGTCCTGGCTGGGAGTCAATATTGCTTTATTCTCCAGATTTGCACATTGCTGAGGGGTCTAGACAAAATCTCCCCACAGCATCCCAAGATTTATTTTGAGGTGTTGCCTGAATTACTTTCATGATGCTTTTTGAGCTCTGAATTTCTGAAATTAGGAGGCCAAGACCACAGACATAGGGGCTACATTAACCAGGGCTCTATTATGGGGGTGCGGGGGGGTGAATTCGTATTCAAGTTACATCAGAGAAAAACTTAGGTTGTAGTGAGTTGAATTGTGCCCCCCTAACCCCCCGAAGATATGTCCAAGTCCTCACTCCTGCATCGTGGATATGGCTTTTTTAGAAATAGAGTCTTTGAGATTGTAATTGTCAAGGATCTCTAGATGAGACCATCCTATATTTAGGGTAAGCCCTAAATCCAATGAGTTTTTTTAAGAGAAAGTGATACCGAGCAAGACCTTGGGGGCACCTGGACACAAAAGCCTTTCTGTGTCCCCCATTTCTTAATTACAGGAAATAGACTTCATTCAGCCTCCCTGATGTTCCCAGAGTTAAAAGGGGCAGGTTCAAACATTTGCTAATCAGGGAAGGGAGGGGATGCAGAGACAAGGGAGGAGTGGTCAAGAAACAGTAGTGCAGCCTCGGGCAGGTCCTGGTTCCCCCTCAAGGGACACACATAATATCCTTGAGCTGTTTTGCAGGTACTGAAACCCCCACCAGGTGGGAGAAGTTAACAGTATGCTGCCCACCAGCACGTAGACCCCGGACCAGTTGGAACCAGAAGGTTGATGATGCTGACTCCCACTTAGCTCACCACCAACCAATCAGAAGAAAGCCCATGAGCTGATCACGCCCTCCTCTTTGAACCATTACTATAGAACTCCGCACTAGCCCCCTCCAGGTTGGGACACACAATTCTGACGGCATTAGTCCGCTGTGGCCCCTCTGCCTGGCAAAGCAACAAAGCTATTCTTTTCTACTTCACACAAAACTCTGTCTCTGAGAATTAATTCTGTGTCGGGCTACAGAAGCCAGATTCAGCTTAAAAGGAGGGGGCGATTTGACACACATACGCGCAAAAAGAAGGCATTAAAAAAATGGAAGCAGAGATTGGAGTTATTCTGTCACAAGCCAAGGGATATTTGGAACCACCAGAAGCTGGAAGAGGCAAGGAAGGATCCTGCCCTAGAGGCCGCCGAGGAAGCACGGCCCCTGCAGACAGCTTGATTTCAGATTTCTGGCCTCTTCAAACAGTGAAATACGAAATTTGCGTTGCTCTCAGTCACCAAGTTTGAGGAAATTTGCTATAGCGGCCCTAGGCGACTCAGACAGAGTTTACAGATGGTTTGGAACGAGCCAAGGCTCCACTGTTCTGTGGTGGGCATCCTCTGCATTACTCAGTTGTACTGTACCTTTGGTCTCTGGCAGGTTCTCCCCAGGTGGTGAGAAAACACCTGCCAGCTGAGTGCCCCGGGGCATGCAATCTTCCTGGCGGGGCTGGGGTCCTGCATCCAGGCTCGAAGCAATCCCTGCAGTGGGGGAGGAGGGTGTGCCGATTGAGAGGTCCAGCCTGGGTTCTGCACCCGCAGGGCAGGGGGAGCGTAATATTGTGATTTATAATAACTATATTATTATATTTGGTCTTTGTCCCTCCCTGGTTTGGGCACAGAGCTTCTAAAACCTCTGGAATTTCTGAAGAGAGCGATCAAGATGTCTTTTGTTATGTTGATGAGGTGACTTTGGGACCTCACTTAAGGATGGGGGCTGGTGGCCAGGAGGACCAACAACCAGCTGGTTAGAAGGTTGGAACTTTCAGTCCCACCCCCCTGATCTCCTGGGAGTGGGGAGGAGCTGGCTATTGAGTTCGATCAATCACCAATGGCCAAGGATTTAATTAATCATGCTTATGTAAAGAAGCCTCAGTAGAAACCCAAAAGCACAGGGTTTGAAGAGCTTCTAGGTTGGTGAGCAGGTAGAGATCTGGTGAAAGTGAGGTGGACGGAGACAGCTTGGAAGCCCTGCATCCCCTTCCCATGTACCTTGCCCTATGCATCTCTTCCATCTGGCTGTTTCTGAGTTGCATTCTTTTATAATAAACCAGTGATCTAGTAAGTAAAATGTTTCTCTGAGTTCTATGAGCTGCTCTAGCAAATTAAACAAACCCAAGGAGGGGGTAGTTGGAACCTCCCATCGACAGCCAGTGGGTCAGATGCACAGGTGACAACCCGGACTTGGGATTGGGGGGAGGGGAGAGTCTTGTGGGACTGAGCCCTTATCCTATGGAATCCGATGCTACTACCATTGGGTCAGAATGGAGTTGAATTGTGGGACAATCAGAGGGGTCAGAAAAAAAAGCATACTTTGTACTTGGTACTGGTGTCATTTTAGGGGAGGAGAGAGAAGGAAGGAGGTCAGGGTGGTGAGAAGGCAGGAAGGGAGGAAGGAGGGGGCCTCTCCTGAAGGCAAGAGTCCTAAGTTTGGATGGAGCTGAGAAGGGCCCAGAGGAGGGCATCTGAGGAGTCGCTGAAGCCCCGGGTCCAATGCTTATGGAATTAGTGAGAGAGAAAGAAGCCACTCCCTAGAGATCAGCCTAGAAATGGGATTTTATTCGGACTTTCTGTGTTCATCCCTGCCGTGATAAGTTTCAGATATAATTCTTAGAAACCCGAAATGCACCTTTCTGAAAATCCATTCAAATATGACAGTTATCAGATGTATTGAAAACAATAGTTTTTGAGAGATGAAAAAACAGAGAAAGTTTAATATATCCCCATTCCTTCCCTTCCTCATAAACACAGCTTCACAGAATCTGCCCGTCCCCCGAGCTCAGCAAGCAGAGGTCCTCTTAAAATACAATGTGAAACACAGTGACTATTTCACAGATGAAAAGGCATGTGCTTCCCCATCCACGGGTTTCTGAAAAGGTGGATTTTAATTTCCGAAAAGACAAAGCCGAGAGAAAAAGAAAACGCCTATCTCCATGCACTTAAGAACTATAATATTACTTAGATGGGGACGTTTTATTCTGAAAAAAATGACTGTCGTTGGTGATTAATATTCTCCTTATAATTAATTCAAAATCTTATTAAAATCAAACTTTTATAACTTTACATATAACCAGGCTGCCTATGTCAGGATGTAGGATAAGCCTTGTCATTAATTTTACCTGTATCATTTCTCTCGTTCTCCAAAAAGGCAATAAAAGATACCTCCTTGAGAGTCAGTAATGCCGGGCCACCCTCATCTCCATAATGACACAATTTCCAATTCACGCCTCATTTTCATTAATGTTTCTGGCCATAAATTTTTAAGCATATGATAAAAAATTTCTGAAGCAGCATAAAACTAGCATGAAGAGGGAGTTCATTAGCATGTGACCCTAATTAGAAATTCCATATTAACTTCCCATTTCTACTTGTGCATATCCACTAACGTCACACCTCTATTACGGACGTGCGCTCGCATTGTTGGGAGGAAATATTCCTTGGCTTTATTTTTTAAAACAGTCCATGTGTTTCCTCTGTTACTGAATAAGCCAACAGACAGTCGTATCACAGAACACCTTCCATGTCGCAAATTATCCGGAAGAATTGTGAGAAGGTCCTTACCCAATGTTTTATGAATGGAAAAAAGCATTTTGTTTCATTAATAAAAAAAAAAAGATCATACAATCATAAAAGGTGGGTGGGGGGGAATGTGCTGACTCTGTCTCTTTTCTAACGTTGGCTGATAAAAATGCTACTCCAGGATTCAGAAGGTTAAGTTCTAATGTGTATTTTGAATAGAGGGTGTTGGAATAATTGCCTCATAAAGCAAAGCATTGCCCGCCTGCTAATGGCTGCATACTGCAGGGCTCAGCAAAGACGGCCAAGCTTACTGGAAAAAATGCTGTGCCTCAACTTTTGTAGCCCTCCCATATTAAGTTAACTTTCCCCTCCCCTTGCTTTCCAGAAAAGGTACAAAATCCCATCACCCGTTTTTGCAGCTCAGATGAGCGGCTGCCTTTAACATCGTTGAGAGCTAGTCTCCACAAAGATGCCCCTGCCATGGACTGTGTCTCCATCTACCTTCACTCCTGCTTTGTCCCCTTCCCATACCGTATAACCAATAGAATGTGCTGAAAGTGACGCTATGTGACTTCTGAGTCCAGGTCGTAACTTGCAGCTTCCCCTTGGGTCTCTTGGAATGTGCACTCTGGAGAAAGCCAGGCACAATTTAAGGGATCCAACTAATCTGAGATGGCCATGCTACGAGGAAGCCCAAGCTATCTACATGGAGATGCTAAGAAAAGAGATGCCTGGCCATCATGAGCTGTTCCAGCTAACCCAGCCCAGATGCCAGACAAGTGAGAAAAGAAGCCCCCTTGGACGTCTAGCTCATTCAAGCCCTCCAGTGACTCCAGCCTGATCTGCTCTCCCACTGCAACCACGTGGAGACTCCAAGTGGGAACTGCCCATCTGAGCCACTCAACGCACGGGACTATGATAGATTCATGAAATTGGCTTTTAAAGCCTTTAGGTTTGGCAATATTTTGATATGATGAGATAGATAACTGGAACAACATTTTTTCCATAAATAGCAAGTAGGGAAGGGAGGCAATGGATTTAAACCGTTCACTGAGCAGAGGCAAGAGCCACAGTGTCCCCCATTGGTCCCAGGTCTTCAATTCTTCCCCACTCTACGTTTATTCTTCAATTACAGTCTTTAGTACAACCTCTTGAGAAGTATGTGAGCAATTCCAGCGTGGGGCTTTCTCTTGATACACGCAAGGGTAACTAGAAGAAAATCGAGCCTGCTGGTCCCCGATTTGAGGCCAGGCTTGACACAGAAGCAATTCAATGCCCAAAGTCTCGGGGTGGGGGGGGGCGGGATTATTAATGTAGGCAATGGCAAATGAGGAACCACAGTAAGACCCTCTAAAAACTCATCACCCACCTATAGTCCCACTGTTCACAGCAAAGGCTCCTCTCCCCCAACTCTCCCCAAACTCCACAGGTCTTGCTTCTTTATTGGTTCTCTGGTGATTACCCCCCAGTCCTGTCCTGAGTTAGGGATTCGGCCAAACGCTGGCCTCTGCAGCCCTTACTCAGCTTTGCAAAACCAAGTGAAGGTAATCAGCTTAATCTAAAAGTTATCCTCACCCTCATTAAAAAGTGGGTTGGAATAAGAAAGGATGGCCCAGACTATTATTTTTCTCTCTTATTGCGGTCACAGGAGGAATAGAACGCACCGGCCTATCAAACCAATATCTCACGGAGACACTCAAAAGAGTGTCTCGAAGAGGAGGAAGAACTGCCCTTTACAGAAGCAAAAGCAATGGACTGAGTCAATGCCACGAGATTCACATTTTGCTTGAGCGTGATCACTGTAAAGACCTCTAACCAGTGAGATGCAGAACAAAAAATCTCATCATCAATTAATCCAGGACGCAGAGGGATGTGTATGTGTGTGCGTATGCGTGTGTGTCTGTGTGTATGCGTGTGTGTCTGTGTGCGTGGGGGGGGTGCACAGGTGCATTTGTGTGCATGTGTGTGTTTGTGTGTGCGTGTCTGTGTGTGTGCGCACATGTGCGTGCACTTGGAGGATTTAGAGGTGAAGAAGGGAAAGAATAATTTATGGACAATTTACCATGGTATATGCCATATTAAATTTCATCCTTATAACAGCCTTGTAAGGTTGGAATAATTAGCCTTTCTGACTTTACAGATGAGGACACCAGGAATCAGAAAGAAGAGGCGACTTGCCCAAGGTTGTAAAGCTGGGAATCGATAGAAATGGGGCTTGAACTTCTCTTATCTGCCTCTGACTTTGGTTCCTAAATCAGGCCATGTTCAAGATCCTCTGGAGAGCCCACCCCCTGGTGCTCAGCACACACCTAAGGGTAGGCTTGAGAATCTGCACTTGTAGCAGACTCCCCGGATGAACCAGACGAATGACAGAGAACCGCCCTAGAAAAGTCATTCCTCTCTGAGCCTCAGTTTCCCCATCTGCAAAATAAGGTAGTTGCGGGAGGTTATTTCTTTGTAGTTCAAACAATCTCGGGTTATAATTGAGATTGTACAGGGGAGAACAAAGAGTGAAGAGACGAGCGATGTATTACATCTTAACTATCATGTTTTTATTAAAACAAATAAATGTTTCAATAAAATTATGTTTTAAATGGAGATGTGTTCCTACCTGACAATTTACAGTCATGTAATTTTAAAATGCCAATCATTAAGTGCAAAAGAGTGACACATATAAGCATGCCGGCACCGCTAATGGAAAGGGCCATGTTATTGGAAATATAAATCAACTCCTCAGACCTTAAAATGCCATAAATAAGCCTGTCTCTGTGTCAAAATTGGTGAGATGACCAGAATCGCTACCCTGATTTATTACACAGCAACTTCGTAATCAACACCCCATTGATCTGCCACTTTCTTTCTACGTAAATATGTGAATAACTTTTTGACATCGGAATAAATCTTAGCTCCTCGATCTAAAATCTAACTTCAAAAATGCCTGCGAAGGTGACTGACACTTCAGGTGTTGTCCGTTATTTGATGTTGTTGCCTTGTTGACAGAGAAGTTTTATTTCTCCCTTGTCATCATGTGAGTGATATGTGGACTTGTCTCCATACCCTGTCTTGGCTTCTGAGTAAGACCTAGCAGATTTGTAAAAATGTAAACACTTTTATAAATTACAGGTTACTCTTCTGTCATAAGAGGGATGCAATTATGAGAGAAAAAACAAACAAACAACATAAACCACTGTGCAAGGACAGATTTAATTAATCCATTCAGCAACTGTTCTTTTCTAGTGTGAATACTAACTGCAAACTGGTTTGAAATCTTGATGTTCAAAGACAAATTTATAAAATTAATCATCATCCTTTATATATGTAAATACACGTGTGTGTGCACATGAGCATCCTTTATATATGTAAATATACGTGTGTGTGCACATGAGCATGGGGCAGGGCACGCCCATGTAGAACAGCGTGGTCTCTATGCCAAAAGTTAAATTATTCTTGATAAAGCCTCCTTGGATGGCCTGTCTCAGAGTAGTTCTGCTTTATTTCCCTTGTATTCATCTAAACTTAAGTAAGGTTTCATTTGAAGAAAGAGCTGCATGGATAACAACAGTCTGAAAGCACTGGACACGCATATCCAGCTTACGAAAGTTTAAAATTATGCTTTTTTCCAATTAAAAGAAGCATACACCTCAGTGTTTATTCATTCGAAGGCCTTCAAAAACATTTTAAAGTCTGCAGCTTGGTTTCTGCAAAATTGAAATAATAATGCTTAATATACACTGCCAGCCTAGGTGAAGATGCATAGGTTTACCAGTGCTACGCTTTCTGAGTTTAGTTTCCAGTTGGTCTAAATTAACTACTTTGTCAAAAGTGGGACGTTTTTGCACATGTAACTTAAGAGAATTTTCTTCAGACACCTTCTGGGATCAGGAGAGCTTTATCCTTAGGGGGCTTTTATAGAACCAGAAATCTACAGAAGCGAAAACAAAGCTGCTATTCTTTCCTATAAAGAGAGCAGGGAAGGATTTCTCTATCAGAGGTGCCGTGTCCATCCCTAACCAAGGCTATGTCTTGTAGAGGACGTCTGGGGAAATGTCCAATGAAGGCACACGGCGAGTTTCCAGGAAGAAAAATGTACCTGCGTGTGATGGGCCACGTATGGGGGGGGCTGTATTCTTCCACAGCAGCCACGGCATTTCCTCCCCATATGCTCGTCCATAACCCTGACCCTCCTCCATCAAGAGGTGGGGCCTATGGTGCCTTGAACTTGAGTGAACCTGCTCCTGCTTCACTGGATCCACGAAGTGGAAGTGACGCCATATGTAAGACATCTGGCCACCCTCTCTCTGTCATCTCTCCAGCATGACACAGATTTTTTAGAGAGAAAGGGAGAGAGAGAGATCTGAGTAGCCTCCTCTATTTCACTTCTGCTATAGACTGAATGTTTGAGTTCCCCCCAAATTCAGATATTGAAACCTAACCCTCAGTGTGATGGTATTAGGAGGTGGGACCTCCTTTGGGATGTGATTAGGTCATGAGAGTGGAGCCTTCATGAATGGAATTAATGCCCTTATAAAAGAGACCCCAGAGAGCTCCCTCATCCCTTCTACCACGTGAGGACACGGTGAGAACCAGAAAATGGGCTCTCACCAGACACTGAATCTGTTGGCACCTTGACCTTGGACTTCCCAGACTCCAGAACAGTGAGAATAAATTTCTGTTGTTTACAAGCCACCCAATGTGTTTACTTGAGCTTCTTACAGAAGCTCGAATGGACCAAGACAAGCCCCTTACTGTTTGAGTTTTCCCAGCTCAGAAAAGTGAGTGAGGACATTTTCAGAACAACCCCAGACTGAGCTTTTGTGTCTGGAACCACATGAAAAGTCCTGAATAAGAACTGCCTACTTGAGCAGACTCGATTGCCAGATTCTGGAGCAAAATAAGTGAATATTATTTTAAGCCACTACGTTAGGGCAGTTTGTCAAGCAGCAGCAGTTAGGTGGAACACCCCAGAGTAATAATGAAAGACCACCCCAGTTTCCAGTCTACAGGCAGCTGAGCAGGACCCCTCAGAAAGATGAGTGACTCTACCAGGCTTCATTGATTCTCATGGTTCTTCTCTACTGGTGCAAATGAAAAAGTTGAGGTAGGTAATAGACGCACTAACATCTGTTGTTATAGAGACCTTCTGTCCCCATATTAAATGAAAGTCGTCTACCCAAGTTTCATGGTTCCATGTCTCTTTCCTTTCCTGTACAATAGCTGCTTCTGAAACAGACTACCAGGGGGGAAGGGTGGGAGGGAAGACGGATAGTTAGGGGTCAACATGTACACACTGCTATATTTAAAAAGGATAACCAACGAGGACCTACTGTATAGTACAGGGAACTCTGCTCAATGTTATGTGGCAGATTGCATGGGAAGGGAGTTTGGGGGAGAATGGATACATGTGTACGTATGACTGATTCGCTTTGCTGTGCACCTGAAACTATCACAGCATTGTTAATCGGCTCTACTCCAATATAAAATTTAAAAAAAAACCAGCTGCTGCTCAGGGTAGGTTTCCCAAGCCATTCTCTTTTCTCATTCTTCAACCCAGCCTGCATCTCACTTCTTTCTACACCATTGGGAGAGACTTAGAGCTTCTACAAGGCACACAGCACCTGGATGTATACTGTATTATATATATATATATTTTTTGCGGTACGCGGGCCTCTCACCGTTGTGCCCTCTCCCGTTGCAGAGCACAGGCTCCGGACGCGCAGGCTCAGCAGCCATGGCTCACGGGCCCAGCCGCTCCGCGGCATGTGGGATCTTCCCGGACAGGGGCACGAACCCGTGTCCCCTGCATTGGCAGGCGGACTCTCAACCACTGCGCCACCAGGGAAGCCCCTATACTGTATTATCTTAATGTTACAGAAATAAGTCTCCTAACTCACATATAATTTCTAAGGCAGGGGAAAGCTGCCCAATGCATTTTCTGTTTGTTCAGCTTCAATCCAATTCAACAAACATTGATTGAAAGTCAACTCTGTGCCAGGCTCTGGGGATACCAAACTCCTGAGTCATTATCCTTATTCTCAGGATGCAAATGGTGTAGCGTGTAGTGGGTAGTGGGTGAGGGGTAGGGGGACAGGCATCTAAATAAATAGCTGTGGGATATGTACATGAAGCTGTGAGATGCAGAGGGGTTCTGCTCAGGTAAAGATGGGTTCTAAGGGCAAACTCAGCTTTAAAGGAAGAATAGTTCAGC
>NW_006793838.1:457058-463850 GCF_000442215.2 Lipotes vexillifer
GTGTGGCCTGAGCACAGACAGGAGAATGCAGATGGGAGTAAACATCCCATGTTAAAGACTGAACTGTGCCTCTCTCCCACAAAATTCACGTTGAAGCCCTAATGTCCCATGTGACTGTATTTGAAGACAGGCCCTTTAAAGAGGTAATTAAGGTTAAGTGGGGTCATAGGGTGAGGCCATAATCCCAAGGATTAGTGTCCTTGTAAGAAGAGGAAGAGACACCAGGGATGCATGTGTGTACAGAGAAAAGGCCAAGTGAGGAGATGGCAGGAAGGAGGACGTCTACAAGCCGAGGAGAGAGGCCTCAGGAGAAAGCAAACCTTGGACACCATGATCTTGGACATCCAACCTCCAGAACTATGAGAAAATACATTTCTATTGTTTAAGTTACCCAGTCTGTGGTATTTGTTAAGGAAGCCCTACCAGAGGAATACATTCTGAAATAAGTAAAAAGTCACCCACAGAGCCTGTTTTAATGAAGGGAAGGAAAACCAACTGGCGCACTGTTTTCTTTTCTTTTTATGGTTTTGTGTTGTAAAGTTGGGTATGTCTCTTGATGAAGTTGCTTCCTAGAGTCTTTGTTTCTGTATTCTGGACTCTACCTCATAGTTTCTATTCTGCAAGTTAGATTTTTTCGAGTAAAATTTATCACTTACGTATCACTGTACATACCAAAAAAAGAAAAATCAATCATTAAGTTTCAGAGGAAAGAGGAACCTTAAAGATCTCTGAGTTCTTACTCCCTACTTTACAAATCACATTCCATAGAGTTGAGTTTCTTTTCCGGGCAGAATCCCTTCCTTTGGGAAACTATCCCAAACAATCCTATTCCACAGCAACCCTGCTCAGTCTGTATAACTTAGGATGGTGGAAATCACTCTCCCCTTCCCTCCCTCACTGGCAATCAGAGTATGTTTTCTCCCTGCTCACTGTGATTGGTTCATAGATGGATGGATGACTTGGGTGGCCAATTAAACACCTCCCTGGGATTTATGCTACAGTTATCAGAAAAGATGTTTCCTCTTCTAGATTGTAAGGGCATCGTCTGCTGTATGGAGAAACCAACGACAAAAAAATGGAACATCCAATGATGGAGAAGGGCGTCTTTAATAACATGTGATACCATCCATCTATACATATGTACATACCTTCATATATGTGTGCAAATATTTGTTTTTGTTCAGGATATATATATTTACTATGTGTTAAGGCTGGCCAGTCTAAGGATTATAGGAAATACTTCCCAGATTTCTTTTTCTATTTCTCATCAGGTTTATACCCTGTGACATGTTTAAACATCAATGGCACCCCTACCTTCCTCCACCCTGACCATACCCATGTCAGACATTTCTAATCAACCCCAGCAAGATTTCCCATCGATTTCCCTACCCTTTTTCTCAGCATAGTGCTCGTGATAGACACTACTAAACAATGGGATTTGGCCTTCCAGATGAAACCCTCTAGCCACCCTTGCGTAGTTATTCTTGTTTTCCCATGCTGGCTTCCTGACTTCCCGATGGTCAAGCAAGGCTGTCTGCAAAGCAAATGGGTAGCTTTCTTAAAGCAAAATACCCATGGCAGATGGAGGTTTGTTTGCCTCCATCACCTGGCTTTACACTGAGAAAGCACAATTGTGCTTTTTATTGGTTTGTGGTCCTCTCCCTCTCAAACCTGCAGAAAAAGGGAATGAGAAAATGTGATAAGGCAAAGGAAGAAAATCACCTAATTAAACACGAACAGGTCCCAGGAAATTGAGGCTTAGAGAAGTGACACAGCCCCAGGCGACAATGACAGAGCAGAATTCAAATCCAGTTCTGTCTGGTTCCAAGAACAGTTTTCATGCCTCAAAAGGCAGGCAGCATGTAGCTAGGAGGAAAGATAATGAGGACCCGGGGTCCATCCCCATGTTGGAGGCTTCCTCTCACCTCACATCTCCTTCAGCTTTATTTAAGTGCGTCCCTACATCCTTCCTAAGAACATATGTTCCCAGCCGGTTGAACTAAGGCCAGTTGAAGACAGAAGCTCAATTCTCCCATCTGTTCCTTCTCCTCGGGAACCAGCGAGAGTGATTAAGATTCAAAGGGCTCAGGTTGCAAACTCACACCCAGGTGCCTTTGTAATCTTATCTTTTAAAGACAGTTAAATCACATCCCACCAGTGAGAAGGGTGACTTTATTTCAAAATAAAGGCGAAACATAGAAAAAATAAATAAATAGAAAGAAGAGCCTTCGACTCAACATTTTGGCACATTCCTAAAAGACAGCCAGAGAGCCAGACAGCAGGGAGTCTGAACCTCTATCCTCCACACTGAGAACTACAATCACAGCTGGCGTTTGTTGAAACTTTACCATGTGCCTGACAACGTGCTAAGAGTTGGACAGACGTGATCTCATTAAACCCCTGGAACTACTTTTTAAATGGGCGCTGACATTATTGCCTCAAATGAGGAGCCAGAGACAAAAAGGGGTGAAATCACTTGCTCAAGGCCGGTAGAGAGCTGTAAGGATGAAATTAAAGATGACTCAAGTGGCTCCAAAACCCAAACTCAAATAATAACGTTTAAGGTTTTTGCAGACCAAGTTTCAAATGCAAGGAGCTTGTAGGAAGGAAGGTTTTCAAGAAGCACTATCAGGGAGGGGGAAACAAAGCCGGGAGGGAAGGTAGGCTATACCACATCTATTACCAGCTAGTTGACACTGTAGGTGGAGCTCATTTCCATCAGAGAATTCAGGGAGCAAGCATCAAGGCATGCTTTACAACATGGATAAGCAATGTAGGGGCAGTATGGGGCCAGTCAGCTAAATCCGGCCCACTGCTTGCTTTTGTAAATAAAGTTTTCTTGGAACACAGCCCCACCCATATGTTATTGTCCCTGGCTGCTTTCCTGCTACAATGGAAGAACTGAGTTGCTTTAACAAAGACCATATGGACTCCACATCCTAAAATATTTACTATACTCGGTCCTTTACCGGAAAATACTTGCCAACCCCTGATCTCAAGCTATCCCATCTGAGAGGTGAGAATGCTGGGATATTTGCACATCAAATCCTGAGTCACACATTGAACACAGCCAGGGGAAGGGTGCTCTAATTCCCAGGCACTTCCAACCTGACATCTGTGTGGGCAGAGCTGCCTCCAGAGGCTCCCAAAAGACACATGCAGAAGACAAGACAGACTGCCTCAACACGGTAAGTACCCCCAGGGGGTCAGGTAGGGTGGGCACCAACAGCCTCTGTTACAAACATAAACTTGAAAGTTGCCAGCTGGTAGCCCATAAGCCACAGATTTGCTTTGTTTGGCCATCCAGTGTTTTCCAAAACTGAATCTTGGAAGATTTCTTATTTGAAAAATCCAAATATCCATCTTTTCTTTAAAAAAGAGAAAAATCTGGCACCACTGGGTCTCCATTCCTGTATGGCCATTTAGAAATGGCATGCACTGACCAGGAGAGTAATTGGCCAGCTTTGATGGATTATATTAACTGCCTGGCCCTAGGTAAGCATCGGAGTCTGAGACCCCTGGTGAACACATTATCACCAACATAATAGGCTAAAAGAGGTTACATGACTTGCCCAAGGACATGTGACAAGTCAGTGGCTGAGCTGGAACTTTGCTGCCCATTTGCTTTCCTAAGAAATCTAAGGTCACAGTTCTATTTCGTCCACACTATCGTCTCTATGTACTACACGCCCACCTCTGCAATGACCCCAGAAAAAGATCTCTGGGTGCAGAGCTGGCCTCTGCCCTGTCCTCACAAAGCCTGAATAATGCATTAGAGAACACGGGATGCGGAATGTTAAGATAAGAATAACGCTGCTAAAAGTCATGACCCTTTCCATCCAAGGGGAGCAAAGAGTATTCAATACAGCAGTCAGCCACTTCTCTGCCTGCCTTCATTCTCTCAGACAGAATAGCTGAGAGCTGCAAATTCATATCCACCCAGGAATCAGTCATCACCAATCAACTGGAGTTGCTAATTGGATTCTGACAAATCGTATCCATAGCCCTCTATTCCTCAGGCTCGTTTTTTTTCCAGTTTGCATGGATGAGATACTCCCATACAAGAGAAAAATGGTGATGGGGGTCTATCCAAGTATACAAAGAACAGAAAAGTTGCACAAGAAACTATATACTGAGCCATGGAAACAGTCTGGGCTTTTGTACTCTTGAGACCAGAATGTATAGACAGACCCCCTAGAAAAACTGGGCAGTGGCTTAAGATTCAGTCTAAGATCTAGGAGACGCAGTCTCTTAATGCACACATTTCCTAAGAGAAGATTTCCAAAATACACCAGAAGCTGAGCACTTGTTGCTACCACTCTGATCCAAGCCATCATTACTTACAAGAAGGTGAGAGAGGCAGGGGAGTGCAGGGGATATGCCAAGCAAGAGTGTGGCCTTAAATAGAGTCTAGCTTTGTCCTGATCCAAAAGCTAGGATAGATTTGGGGCTCTGTAGAGTAAAATGCTCTGCTGGGTTGTCCCGCCTTAAGGCAAAAGGGAACTGGATCAGTCATTGACTGCTGGCTGCCCTCCTGTGGGGATTGTGTGTCATCTCTTAGGCAAAGCAGGTCAAAACCATTTGGCCAAGGGCAGTTCTGCACAAAGGGGGCAGCTGGAGACCATTAGCAACCAACAAGCATTGCTTCCGGGGCTGATGAGCCAGCTCAGTAAAGGGGCTCTGGTCTGGGTATCAAGAGCATCCAGCATAAAGGCATTCAGGGATCTTACCTCCAGCTTCTTTGGTTGGGTGCAGGGTAAGAAGAGCTTTGGGGAATCCCGTTTACTTTGTTCAGCCATGAAACATGACACAGAGGTGGATGGCGATTTTTGAGCTTCCACCTTGAACTTGACAGTAACCCAGGGCTGTGTGTTTTGGCACGCTTCAGGCTGTTAGCACCACACTATGCCCACCCAGAAGAACTGTCCTCCTCAAAACCCATTGAAAGTCAGCCATCGTCCTTGATAGTGACTTGGAGGCAATGTGTAGTGACTATTTGAATTTTTTTTCCTCTGTAGAGAGGCTTTGTCTCTCAAGAGAATCCCTAATTGGTCACTAGTCCTCTGAGAGTCCCCACTCTTAAGCTTACATATAATTCAGACTTTACCATATGTACTCTTCAACCCATCCAGCCTTCAACTCTGCCCTGTCATCCCCCCCTACTCTAAAATGTCTACTGTATCATCATCACCAAATAGCCTTGAGATGGGGTTGCTGCCAGCACAATTAAAGCTCATTTGATTCGTTAGATCCTCCTTAACATAGTATGGGTTCATCAGCCTTTTACCTCTTGGTACAGTTACTACTTTTCTCAGACCTACCGGACCAAACTCATTTTTCTATGTCCATCCATCCTTCCTTTCCATCAGCTCTATCTCTATGACAGATCCACTTTATAGACAAGCCCACTCTTATAACACCTGACAGGTATGGAGGGTGACAGAAGGTGGCGGGGGGTCGTTGAGCAGGGTAGGAGAGTTCTTCCCGGGATTTCAAATCTATTTGGGGGAACAGAGGGAAGAACCTTTAAGAAATTCACCACTACAATCCCCTACTGGCAAGGGAGAAAGAATCTAAGGTTTAAGATGCTCCTATTGTATGCGAGAGGATTTTCATGCAGAGGTAAAGATTTCCTAATTTTACAAATGAGAAAACGGGAGGTTCCACTTGGTTGAGTTTTTTGTTAGAAGCCACACAAAGTTAAAGAAATAAATAAAGCTCATTTGAACCCAGCTCTTTCTGCCTCTGTAAACTGGGAGCTTCACATTACATCATGCTCGGGTCAAATAATGGTGACACTGATCAGACAGCTGCTGCGGACACCCTTCAAAAGACAGGGAAAAAAGGACAGGAGGAATGCGTATAATAAGAGGATATTTCAGACAGGATTTGATTATTGATTTAAATACGTATATGTTCACACACATGCAAACACACAAGGTCTCTGAATATCCAATTTCTTTGGTTCTCTCCAAGAGAATGGATGAGATTTGATTATTGATTTAAATACGTATATGTTCACACACATGCAAACACACAAGGTCTCTGAATATCCAATTTCTTTGGTTCTCTCCAAGAGAATGGATGAGATTTGATTATTGATTTAAATATGTATATGTTCACACACATGCAAACACACAAGGTCTCTGAATATCCAATTTCTTTGGTTCTCTCCAAGAGAATGGATGAGATTTGATTATTGATTTAAATACGTATATGTTCACACACATGCAAACACACAAGGTCTCTGAATATCCAATTTCTTTGGTTCTCTCCAAGAGAATGGATGAGATTTGATTATTGATTTAAATACGTATATGTTCACACACATGCAAACACACAAGGTCTCTGAATATCCAATTTCTTTGGTTCTCTCCAAGAGAATGGATGAGATTTGATTATTGATTTAAATACGTATATGTTCACACACATGCAAACACACAAGGTCTCTGAATATCCAATTTCTTTGGTTCTCTCCAAGAGAATGGATGAGATTTAGGGGAATTTCATTAAAGGTTCAAAGAATTATTCTTCTCCTCATCAATATTCACCTGAATCATCATTATCATCACCCGCTCATCAGTTTTTGCTGTGTGGACAGAGAGGCGATTAGAGAAGGTCTAGCTGGCCCTGAGTCGTTAAGTTCTGGGAATTGTCTGCGGAGAAATGGACAGCATCGTGTTTGAGCCTTTGCTTTGAAAGACCTCACAGATTTCAGCTTGGTCACAGCAACTCAGAGCAGCCCCTTCCCCAAAGGGCAGAAACAGGGACCCCGACCCTCAAGCTCTTTCC
>NW_006793838.1:463863-465793 GCF_000442215.2 Lipotes vexillifer
TCTTTCCCTTGTTCCATCTTTTTAAATTATGCTATGTATCGTATAAATTATGTAAACTTTAAATATTACCCATGCCATTTTTACTGTCTCATTTAAACAGGAGTTTTGATTAAATGATATATTTATGGAGTGGAATTCAGTAATAGGCCGTAAATTACCAGGAGCCTTGACGTTTATTTTCTACCTTCTACATGAAATCCTCTTAATGAAAGACTCTGAAACTTGGTTTAAATTCCATGCAGAGCAGGGCACATTCATTAACCTAGATAAAGATAGATGTTTATGATATATATAGTAAACATCTATTTATATATATAATATATATATATATGAAGCTAAGTAAAACTTTGGACAAAGTTCTACATTATTTGCGACTCTGGGTAATTTATTTAGTTGTCATTTTAAACAAAGCTGGCCCAGAATAATGACTCATGTTCCATTCAAGACTGAGATATTTGTCTGAGGAATAAATAGCTATGGTTTTCATATATCAAATTTTAAAACTTAATAGTTAAAATAGATTTCTTTCCCATGAAAAGAGCATGCCCGTGGTAAGGAGGCCTGGGTTTTCATTTCAGCTATGCCAGCCAATGGTGTGGCGTTGGCAGGTAGCTAAGTATTTCTGGGCCATGGTTTCCTCAGCAGTAAGAGGACAGGAAAAGGACAAAATCCATTCTAGCACCAATGGTCCAGAGCTTACCACGTGTCGAGGTAGACGTCCAAGAAAAGGGACTGTGAGAAAAGTAACAGCACATTCCAGGACAAAATCTCCATCCCCCACTTCCTGTCCTTCGACCCAGAAGGACCCAACTGAATATACAACCCCACCGAACGTCCGCACATAATCAGGAAAAAACAAAAAGGAAACAAAACAACATTGAGTGTCTGGTAATTCCAGAACGTTAGGCATTTGTCTCACTTTATCATTACAGTATATCCCCGTACCTTGGGCGAGGCTCAGCAATTTTAGGTGTCACCAATAAAAACGATGACAAGAACAGCCAAAAAATAACAATAGTAACAGTAGTAGCAAGTATATTTTCTAGCCTCTTATTATTTTCTGGGTAATGTTCTAAGTACTTTATTCACTTAACCCTCATGACAACACTATGGTTTGGATTCAATACCGTTTCTATTTTACTTATGAAGATACCAAAGAACAGAAAATCTAAAAATGGATCCAGGAATCCATGGTGGCTTTGATTTGGGTGTTTCCTCCTGCAGAAAAGGAGAGAACCATATTTTCTTTCTATAGTTTGTGTATTACCCTGTCTCTTCCCAGATTCCCACTGGATAGGTACACAGGAAATTAAACAATACAAGGGAATAAGCCAATGTTGAGGGTATAGAGCTCATGGGAGACAGAGAACTCCCAGAACTGAGAAGGTAAGCTCAGGGCAGGAACTAGGTGAGAGGGTCACTGGATATCCCATGGGTAAAAGTGTGTATCCACAAACTTGACATTTATATGTAATAAATTCCTGATGATAAACAATAATAAAAATGACAATGATGGTTTAGATCGGTGTAGCGCTTTTGAAATGTTTTCATAGAAATTCCTTCCATGTATATCATTCAGTTCAATGGAGGGATGCCAAATTTGTTCCATCCTAAGGACTATCCCTAATTGATTGGTGGTGATTGTTGGCAGCAGTGTGGAGGGAAGGATTATTCAATCATTAAAGCTACATCCACGTTCAATAAGAAGGTGAAATAATCTATTAGTGATGTCTGCCATGGGTGCAGAAAAGCACACAGGAGTCACATACTTGCAGACCCAATCAGTGATAGAAATAGGACACGTACCATTATTCCCATTCTACAGTGATGAAAAACTGAAGCTCAAAGAGATAAAAGGCTTTGTCCACAGAGTTAGTGAAAAAAAAACTGAGACAACACAGATCTTCAAGTTATTAATCTAACACTCTTT
>NW_006793838.1:465906-483346 GCF_000442215.2 Lipotes vexillifer
ACTCTTTCCTGTGTCTTGTGATTCCAGAATGATGGAAGAGAGTTCCATTCCACCCAAATAATTGTAAGAGAACAAGGCAGGAGTTCAAATTTTTGGTGGAAGTCTCAGTCTTCAAAAAGTCGACCTAGGTGTTAAGAGGGGTTGACTGTGCAGCCCTGATGGGTCCATTGATGGGGTTCAGGGTTGCCTACCCCAAAATATGCCACTTTGAGACACTGACATTTTTATTTAAAGTTACTTATGGAACAGCTGGTGTAAGAAGGACACTCTGACCACTCCCCCACCTTTGTCCCCGTGAAAGCAAGAAATAAATCTCCCATGTGAATGGCACCCTCCCTATACCAGGAGGGTGGAAGGCATCCTTATCACCAAAGATAGGGAATTTAGAGCCAAGAAGGCTGTATAAACAAACCTTGTTACTTTCTCACTAATTTACTACTCCAAGCCCAAACTTCTTTGTCTTGTCAATTCTTCACAAATTTATTGTTTCTTTGTCTAAAAAGTATAAAAGCTGTCTGCTTTGGCCACTTCTTCAAGTCTCATATTCTTTGAGGTCCTGTATTTATGCACAAATAAAATTTGTTTTCCTCCTATTAACCTGTTTTATGCCAGTTTAATTATTAGACCAGCCAAAGACCTTAGAAGAGAAGAAAGGAACACTCTTCCTCCCCTACATCATCATAGCCTGTGAAAGAGATTTAGAAGGAGGTAAATATGACTTGTCCAAGCACCAATAATATATAAAGAAACAAAGGCCACAACTACCCCTTACTCAGCTCAGAACTTAACATAATATAGCTCGATGGAAACACAGCATATGTGTGGGATTATTTCCAATAATTTGATACTTTTGAGCTGGGGACAAATTCAGTCATTTTCAGACAAGGTAAATATCTGCCAAGAAACATCCCCACCAATCCTAGACAAGCTTGCTTACTGCCACAATTTGAGTAAGGCCACACTTAGCGTTTTCATGATGGATTTGTCACCAGGTACATTTTCCTGAAGATGTGACTAACACACATGCTTGCAACCAAGCTGGGATTTATAGAACAGTGAGCTCATCTGGGCACCAAGTTATGTTTCTACTCTGAGAAATCAATCCACAAATTTTTTAACCATAAATTCAAGTGGTTCAAGATGTCCATAGGTTGATTTGTTTTCCGAGGTGTTTGAGCACAGTTTCTTCATGCAAGTACGGAAACAGGGGAATTTCCTGGCAGTCCAGTGGCTAGGACTTGGCACTTTCACTGCTGAGGGGCATGGGTTCAATCCCCAGTAAGGGAACGAAGATCCCGCAAGCACACAGCTCGGCCAAAAAAAAAAAAAGAAGAAAAGAAAAAGAAAAACAAAAAGTACGGAAGCAGAAGTTGTTCTCAATATTGGCCAGCTCCCATTCCCACCAATACGTCAGTGGTCAACACTTACAAGACTCCAGAACAGTAAAGCCCATATTAATGAAGCTTTCCTATAGGAAATCCAATGGACTTTTTACAGCTCCTACTAGCCAAATTGGTTGGCCACATAGTTCATCAAGAAATCTGTATATGAGAATTCTTATCTTTTAGAAATGAACAATAAAATACTGACAAGAGAAATGATCTGCTTCAAAAGAATGCCTTGTGTGTGCATGGTGGTTGCAGGAGGATGGGTAGTGAATGTGGGTACAAAAGAAACAAGGTTAGCCATGAATTGGAATTGTTGAATCTGGGTGATGGGTACATAGGGGATGCATTATACTATTCTCTCTAATTCTTTATAGATATGTTTGAAATTTTTCAGAATAAAAGTTTAGCAAAATATCATCATTTTAGGAACATTTCAAATTATTCACATTATTGGCTAGTGGGTCTTAAAAATTTCAGCAACCAGCTTAAAATCAACTCTAACTGCTGTGTTTTCTGGGCATTACATGCTTTGAAGGGGTCATATTTTGATCAGCTTTGTATTATCATTACAGCATAGGTCATAGACATTGAAAAGAAACATGGTTATCAAAGGGGAAGGGGGACGGATAAATTAGGAGTTTGGGATTAACAGATATACACGACTATATATAAAATAGAGAAATAGCAAGGTCCTACTGTACAGCACAGGAAACTATATTCAATATCTTGTAATAACCTATAATGGAAAACAATCTGCAAAAGAATAGATGTATATGTATGTATAACTGAATCACTTTGCTGTACACCTGAAACTAACACAACATTGTAAATGAACTATCTTTCAATTTTAAAAATACAGCATAGATTTAAGAATTTAGGATTTGCCAGATTCACACCCTATCTCTAGCTGTTTGAGGTTTTTTTTTAAATTATTAATTTGATGTTATCTTCTCTGTGAAGCTTAGTTTCTGTATCGATAAAACAGGAGGGAACAGTCATACCTGCCTTATGGTGCTACTGTGTATATTTCATATGCATGTCAAGTGCTTAAATCACAGCATGCAGAAAACAATTAAGCATAAAAAAAATATACCTCGTAATATCCCCAAATCATTTCACGTTGCTGGACACATAGTAGGGAATCAATTAGTCAATGCTGAATGAAGGAAAAATATAATACTAACAGGAGGAACTCTAATTAACTGTATCCATTAGGTATTCCCTAAGTTTCACAAAGTCACAAAAAAAGTTTGTTTGTTTGCATTCATGCATCCTCTCATTGGGAGTCAGTTCAATAACTTGGTAATTAAAACAAATATCTTGCATTTCCAACGAACTTAGTGGCATAAGATGGAAGGCAAGTTACTCAACTCTGATTCAGGCTGAATATGCAGTATGCTTTAATTTATTTTAATTTAATATTCAAAAGAATATCCTTAAGGTAATATCCTTCCACAGCTCACAACGACTGCAACACACCAAATTAAGGCCAGCATCCATCAAGTGCATGAGAGCCGAACCCCCAGAGCAGAAAGCAAACCTCAGATCTGAGGAAATGCCCAGAGTCAGACTGGTGCAGGCAGAACACCCTTGTGCATTCAGAAGACACCCTCTTGCCTTTATCCAAACTTAGCTCATTAATCCCTCAATATGCAATCAGTGCCTGAGTGTAAGCAAAGCAGACATATTTACATAACGACACAGATTGGTTCCCAGTCACACAAACACAAGGGCTCCATTAGGAGCTGATGTACAGGACAGCATCCCTCCTGCCTAGGATCTGGACCAGCAGTACCCTGGCCCAGAGAATCCTGCACATACTTGAAGATGCCTTGGTGACAAGCCCCCTCCCCGCTGGCCAACCTTCCTAACCCCTTCTCCAGGCATTTTCCATTCTTCTGGTTAAAATAAGGCGGACATTTCACTTGATTGCCACTTTGATTCTCAGAGCTCCTGATCATCCTTTGAATAAGGTGGGTCAAATTCAGGAATAAGATGTCCACAAAGGGTGTGTGTGTGTGCGCGCGCGGTGTGTGTGCATGCTGGGGATAAGGCATGCATTGCCAAGTATTCAAAGATAGCAGATGATTGCAAATATCGATTGCACGTATGTTGAGTTGTCTATGACTGTGAGACAGATTACCCCAAAACTTTCAGTGGCTTAAAACAACAATAATCATTTATTATCTCCTGCTTGTGGGTCAGGAATTCAGACAGAACACAGTAGACAGATGGGCTTTGCTCTACCATGTTAGGGGTCTGAGCTGGAAGACTTAAGAGTCGGGGGTGGGGGCTGTTGAGGAAGCAGGGCTGGAGTCACCTAGAGCTTTGGTTGAGCCTCTGGAAGACTTGCTTCTATGATGTCTTACATGTGGGCAAATTGGGGCTGGCTGTTGGCAGGAGGCCTCAGCTCCTCCTCACAGGCTGTATCCACAGGCTGCCAGAGGATCCAGGTACTGGGCATGTTCCTCTGAGATTTTCGTTGGATACCAAGGTGATGAGACATAGCATTTCTCAATTTCTGCTAATACCGTTTTGTTAAAATTTATTTTTTGAATTGCATAACATATACATAATATAAATGTACCATTTTATCCATTTTTAAGTGTACGGTTCTGTGGCATTAAGTACATTCACATTGCTGTACAACCATCACCACCATCCATCCAGAACTTTTTTGATTTTGCAAAACTTAAAACTCTGTACCCATTTAACAATAACTCCCATTCCCCCTTCTCCTAGCCCCTCACAACCACCATTCTACTTCCTGAATCTATGAACTTGATGACTACATACCTCATATAAACACAATCATACAGTATTTGTCTTTTTGTGACTGGCTGATTTCCCTTAGCACAATGTCTTCGTGGTTCTTATCAGTTGTAAGATGTGTCAGAATCTCCTTCTTTTTTAATGCTGAATAATATTCCACTGTGTGGATATAACAGATTTGTTCATCCACTGATGAACACTGGGTTGTTTGACCTTTTAACTATTGTTGAATAATTCTGCTATGCACATGGGACCTCTTTGCGATGCTGCTTTCAATTCTTTCGGGTACATACCCAGAAGTGGAATTGCTGGATCATATGATAATTCTATTTTTTTCCTTTTCTTTTCTTTTCTTTCTTTTTTTTGAGGAACGGACCATACTGTTTACATTCTTACCAGCAATACACAAGGGTTTCCATTTCTCCACATCTTCACCAACATCTATTTTCAGTTTGTTTTTGTTTTATAATAGCCATCCTAATGAGTATTAAGTGGTGTCTCATTGTGGTTTTGATTTGCATTTCCCTAGTGATTAGTGATGTTGAGCATCTTTTCAATATTGGCTATTTGCATATCTTCTTTGGAGAAAAGTCTATTCAAATCCATTGCCCATTTCTGAATCAGGCCGTTTGTTTGTTTGTTGCTGTTGTTGTTGTGTTTTAGGGGTTCTCTATGTATCATAAGGGGCATTAATCCCTGGTCAGATATGTGATGATACCTCTTTTCTTCTCTTCATCCCTCTAGCACAGAGTGAGAGGTGAACAAGGAGACTGATCACTCAAGAGCAGGCAGCAAACCAGCGTAACTGGCTGGGGGAGATTTGCTCTGGGAGGAAGAGGACTGAATAAGGATGCTGATAGAACAGGCGAGACACCGCACACTCTGCTCCCCCCTGTTCCTTGCTGGACAGATTGACAAGAATCAGCTTGATTACCTACAAACCACAAGGTAAGAAACGCACAGTGGGCATTTTCTTCCCATCCCACTTTCTGTTCCCCATAATAAGGGCTAAAGTAGCGTTTTAAAAATGTAGGTCAAGACAAAAAAAGATTTCACTTTTAATGTTTGAATTAAAACAGCATGAGCAACTTCTTTGAATACAATAAAAAAAAAAAAAAACACTGCAGGATATTCCCTGAAACAATCATTTCTAACTATTTTCCTCTGCATTTCATAAATAATAAATGTGTTAAAAAAATAACCCTGTAGTAACGCATTCTCTAATATACTAGTTATGCAAGCTGGATATAACTCTAAGAATCCCTAAATGTGAGAAAAATTGAATTTGGTGGGACTTTTTTTAAGCTAAAAATTAAATTTCCCCGGCACCATGCAGACCTTTTCCCTCACAGCTATAGTCATAACTGGATTTTTAAGCCTTCTGAAAACGTTGTGGTTTGCAATAAAGCAAAACACTGTCTCAAAAACTGCTTAGAATACAGAAAAGCACACTTTTTGGTGTATACCAGAGGGCCACCGTTTACCCAGTGGAGGCATCAAATGGCTTGTGGACAGCATCTTGATAGCTGTGACTGACTTGCCTAGGGATTCAGGCTACACCCTTGCATTCATATTCCGAATTAAAAGCATGAGCTCCATCCCTTTCAAGTTACCAGAGAAGTAGCTTTCCCAGCATCCTACTCCTATGTCAACCCTCAGCATCACTTCTTCTCTGTGATGAAAGTTAGGAGGCAAGCAGTGGTAAGAACACACTTGGCTTCCAAGCATGGAATGCACTGGCTCTGAAGGTAGCGGGCTGTCCAGGAGAAGAGATGCTTAATAAAGTACTGAAGAGCTACAATGTGGGCCTATGCATAAAACACTAGATTTGGGATTGGGGGAAGCAAGCTGCTTTCCTGGTTTCTCCCTTCATGTCTGCTTATCTGGAACTCAAGCATGTGGGTGTGCAGGCAGGTCAGCTGCTCTGTGAACATCTTTACTTCCCAATGACATGAGTTGACATCTGCTTTGGGGACTTGATGCCCACTCTCTGGCAACAGATGTTCCACTGGGCTACATTTCCAAGTTTCAGTTGTGGTGATGGTGGTAATGATAGTGATGATGGTGGTGGTTGGTGGTGATGGTGGCGATGACGGTGATGATGACGGAGGTGATGATGGTGGTGGTGATGGAGGTGATGACGGTGGTGGTGTTGATGATGGTGGTGATGATGGTGATGATGGTGGTGGTGATGGTAGTGGTGACGGTGGTGGTGATGATGGTGATGGTGGTGGTGGTGATGATGGCTGTGATGGTGGTGATAGTGATGATGGTGGTGGTGATGATGGTGACGATGATGATGGCAGTGGTGGTGGTAGTAACTGGCTGATTTTTTGGTTGTTTGTTATTGTTCTGTGTGTTGGGGGTGGGTGTGTGTGTTCATAGAGGAGAAAACAAATAAGAAAAGCAAATAACTTGAAATGATGAAATATGTACACGCAGCTCTTACTGACTGGCATTATTTACAGCTTTTTATTTCCCCCCCACTTTGACCTCATGCTTCCTCAATCATCTGAGGGCTATTTTCTAAAGACTCTTATATGAATGCAATTTCGCTAGAGACCTTGAGAGCTTCAGGGTAAATGTCCAACACATCACTGATCCCAAGGAATTTATAATCTCCTTGGGCCAACAAGGTTGCCCCAGATAAAATGATTAGGGAAGACAAGAGTGTACATAATTAACACATTAAAGGAGTCTTGTTTCTGAGTTCAAGGCTCTTTCCTCAAGTGTGCGCTGAGTTCTATGCTGCCAGCTCACCTTTCATTATCTTGCAACAATCTCTGCTCTATAAGTGTTACTTCCTGGCTCCAAAAATCAAGACTCTCTTCCTCTTTTCTTCCCTCCCTCTTCCTCCAGGCCCCCTCCACCCCTAATCCGATGGTTCATAACCTTGGCTGTGAGCTTTTAAAAATTCCGATGCCCGGGAATCCTCAGACCAATTAAATCAGGACATCTGGGGGGCAGCACCCAGGCACGAATCTTTTCTAACACTCCCCACACGATGCCAGTGTGCAGCCAACACTGAGAACCCTAATCACACACGCTAAGAATTATGCCACCTGCTGAAGGGATTGAAAGCCACAAAGTAAAGCAGCAGCTCCCCATCAGCTGGGGGTTCCACCGAGGCTGGGGAAATCATAAATCTAGAGTGTGGGGTGGGGCTGAAGAGCTGCAGCAGCGAAGCAGAAGCTGAGTGGGACATTTTAGGAAATAACACTTATTGGGTACCAGTATTACTAATAGCATTAGATTATTTCACACAGAAGCAATCTGTTGCAGGATCTACACAAATCTATCTCATTTATTTATGTATTTATTTGTTTGCTTGTTTGTTTATTTTGCTGTGTCAGTGTTAGTACAGGTTCACGTGCCCAATGCACAGTGAGGCCAAAGACACCAAACGTTGGAGTTTGGAGCAGAGAAAGGTTTATTGCAGGGCCATGCAAGGACACAGGTGGCTCATGCCCTAAAAGCCCCTGAAGGGTTTTGGCAAAGCATTTTTAAAAGCCAGGTGAGGGAGGGGGTCCGCAGGCTATGTGATCAGCACGTGCACGATTTTCTGAGTGGCTGATGGAGAGCTAACAGGGTGGTGTCACCGGGGTTCACATTATCAGTCCTTAGGTTCCAGGAGGCCTGGGGGGCTGTGTGCTCGTGGTCATCAAGGAGCGAACATCTTCCATTTGGTGGGGGGTGGGGTCACATCTGTAAGACAGCTCAGGAAATGTGCATCAAATACTGTTAGCTGGGTACTTCAGAGCGGAGCTGAAGCAGAGGTTACGGGGGAAGGCTGTCCCAGGAAGGCCTCATAGCATCCTGCTCGGTTACATCGGGACATGTGGGATCTTAGTTCCTCAACCAGGGATCGAACCTATTCCCCCTGCAGTTGAAGTGTGGAGTCCTAACCACTGGACCGCCAGGGAAGTCCGTCTATCTCCTTTTGAATTGTTTCTGGTTCTCCAACTTGGCTCAATTCAGAACAAACTTTCACCACGAAACTTCAGTGTCCCAAGTTTTGTGAAGGCTCTGAGTTACACAGGTGAATGAACCCCCTATGGTGCCTTCAAACGAGCCCCCAGGTGCGGGGAAGCCAGTTGATGGAAGCCATTATTTCACAGGCAACAGTATTTCACAGGCAACAGATATTTCTCAAGCCCCCACTGTAAGTCAGGCACCGTCTGAGGAAGTGAGGACACAGCAATGAACACAGCAGAAGGGAAGGAAAAAAAGAAACCTCTGTGCTTGCTCTGGTTCACATGGAAAGAAAGGAAGAGGAGAAACATTTTTGCAAGAGATCAGCCTGTTAACGTGAGTCTGCGGTAAAGAATTTGCTTCCACTGGAGCTTGGGAACTTGTTAGAAATTCAGATTCCTGAGCCCCACCCAGACCTAGGGATGAAGAAATTCTGAGGGTCGGGCCCACCAAGCCTTTCAGGTGATGCCCGTGCACACTGGAGTCTGAGACTCCCTAGGATGGGAAGAGAGAAAGGGTTCCTGGGAATTAGGTATTCAAGGGTTAATAACCATGGGTGGTGGATTAGCATCTGCTCTGAAAGCTGGCTAAGTAGCTGCCAGAGGCTTGGGGGAGGGAAGGGGGAACAATCGCATTCCAGCAACAACCAAAAGCACCGATGAGCACATCCTGGGGGAATACCTGCCAGGAGGAAGCACGGAGTCTAAATGAAGAATAAAAATTAAAAGGGGCCACGTGGGTTTTTATTTACCTGTTTATTTGTATCCGCATGGGATGGACAGCTCCAGATTGAAATGCTACTTTTAAGAACTCAAGGGACCCGGAAGAAGCATTTAAAACTTGAGTCTCTGAGATGTGTATGCTCCTTTACCAGTTCTGAAAGGGGGGAAGAGCTAGGTGGCATCTTTATCTTAAATATGCATAGATGTTCCTTCAGACTACAAAGCTGTACACCTTCAAGACCAAGGGAGCCCCGGGCTCTCTGCTGGAGAAGAACGCGGGAGAACAGGACCCCGTTATTTTTCAGGAGTCCAGAGGAGCACGACGCCCCACACACACCCCCACCCCCATTTTCCAAGAAGCCTCCCAGGCTTGCAGCCTCTCAGGCCACTGCAAACGTCATCAACTCTAGCTACCCGGTGAACCTGATATCTACATCTGACCGGGAGCTGGGGAAATACTGACACACGCCCAGTGGTGAGGACCCAAAAGAAATTTTCTGCATGTAGGGTCCCCCGTGACAAATCTCAACGTACAGAGTCGTTGGCAATTGTGGACTTGGAGACCATTTTGGTTTGGGTTTACAGACAAAAGTGGAGACATCTGACCTCCAGGATTTAAAGCTGCCTTTAGGTTATTTATGCAAAAATGAATGAATGAATAAAATGAGACAAAATAAAACTACTTAGAGAAACAGAATTACAGATTTTTAAAAATCATGTAACTTCATGAGGAACTCACCACAGATCATTTGACCAGACTTATTTTCTTCACATTTCCAAAAAAATCATGCCTACTGGAGAAGATGCCCCATTCTTTGCTAGGTTGCCTGTGTCTGAGTGTTTAAAATCAACTTGGACACACTTGCTATCGAATACTTGATCAAATACAAGCCCTTGGGCTTCCCTGGTGGCGCAGTGGTTGAGGGTCCGCCTGCCGATGCAGGGGACGCGGGTTCGTGTCCCGGTCCGGGAGGATCCCACATGCTGTGGAGCGGCTGGGCCCGTGAGCCATGGCCGCTGAGCCTCCGCGTCCGGAGCCTGTGCTCCGCAACGGGAGAGGCCACAACAGTGAGAGGCCCGCGTACCGCAAAAAAACAAAAAAAACAAAAAAAACAAGCCCTTAATACATTCTAAGCTCTAGACTAAGCCCTTTGTGGCCCCTACCTCATTTATTGATGCCCCCAAATATTTACTGACGGCTACTCTATGCCAGTGATGGCTTTTCCACTGAAGATGTGTCAGTGAATGAGACACCCAAATCCCTGCCTTCGTGAAACTTTCATTCGAGTTGGAGGGTGGAGGGCTTGAGACAACAAAAAGGAAGTGAATATAGAGTATATTCAATGAAATGTGCTAATGAGAAAAAGAACATAGGGAAGGGGAGCGGAGATGGGAATATTTACCATATTAAGGCCAAGAGGTTAGTACTAGTCTTACATTATTGTTTAGGTGAGGAAATGGAGGTTCAAAGAGATGAAGTCTCTTGCCGAGAGCCACATGGCTTGTAGGTGATGGGACACTTATTTGACTCCAAAGCATGATGCTTAATTATTGGGCTCTGATGTCTGTCATACTGGCTACTTCCCTGGTCCTCTAGTGCTTTAAAAACTGGAAGGGAAGGTGTGCCGGGGTGTTGGGCAGAGGGTGTGCTGTCATCTTCCAGGGACCTCTGCGGACCCTCCCTCCATCCTTCTGCGGCGCTGCTCCCCGCCCTGGAGGATGGCCTGCAGACATCGTAACAGGACCAGCTCCTTCTTGCCTGTTGGTTTGGACCAATGGAGAGTTCAGGAAAGTGAGGAGAGAACTAGAGGAGGCCAGGGTATTTATTCCAAAGCTCATTTTAGGCCAGCTGCATAACTATCTCTTCCTGAGTTCTGGAAACAACTTTCTCTCATTGCCCTCTAGGCTTAAGGGTGATAACATCTTTTATTTGAATAGCCCAGGGCACTCACCGTTTCTGGTATCCTTACACCCATAGATGTATAAGCAGCCTGTGTATTAAAACTCTCCTTAAATCACCTGATTCGGGTGTGTTCTGGTTAGCCAACACCAACAATAAGCAAAAGGAAATACAGATACATTGTTTAATGTCACAGAGTCACACCTGGAAATGGAGATGTTAACAACACCTGTGCTTTATGTCACTGTTATAACATAGTCCCCGTGGAGATGAATGCTGCCTTCCTAATTTATCTACAGTCACCCTATAACAGGGCAATTAGGGGAGGATGTTTCTACCTTCTCAGAGACTTTCATATTTTTGGAGTGGTGGATGTTCTGAGGTTAACATGCTCTGCATTCACTCAACACTCCCCCTGGCCCAGAGGGGCTATAAAATGCACATTCAGCAGTCAGCAGGTAAAAGAATCACAGGTTCATTTACCCCTTGAAATACAAGCCAGCTCTTTGCTGGGAAACCAGACAGAGACATGGGAAAATAAAGGATATTAATCATGGAAAAGAAAACAGAAAGACTGGCAATCAGCTTTAAATTCAGGAAGAGGTGTTACAGTCTGCTAGAGCAGAGAGCAAAAGACTGCATTCACTGCCCTGTGCAGGCTGGCTGGGGTTCTAGACGTCAGCACGCACAGGGCAGCACTGAATGAAATACATCTTTACCACTCAACACTCCGAAACGAAAGCCCGTGCTTTCCAATTTCTCCATCAGTCATAGTTTATATCTGAGATCTAGTCAGTGCCGTATATTTCCCTATCAGTGAGAGCCACTGAGTTCCACATATCCTGGGAGTTCCATTCGCATCCTACTACATGTGAATGGCGCCCCCTGGAGTTGTGCAGTGCACAGCCTGTGTAGGGATATGTACCCGCTGAAATCAGGGCAGTGATTAACCTGGATAAGCATTACAGCTACCAATTAATAGCAGCAGTTATATGCATTAAGGATCTGCTAGGTGTTAGGCATCATGCTAGGAGCTTTATGCATATTCTAATCCATACAATGTTTCAGTGTGGTGTACAGACTTTCAAGTGATACTTAATGATACCTGACTTCTGGTGTTCATGCCCTGGTATGTCTTCCTCTTGAGTGTGAGTGGGATATGTGACTTGCTTCCAATCAACAGAATGTGGCAAAGGGGATGGAAAGTCACACTGTGATTATGAGATATAAACATAGATAGGTAGATAGATACATAGATAGGTAGATGGATAGATAATTTTGTTTCTTTCTCCAGTGTTAGGCTTGAAGAAGCAAGCTGCCATATCATGAGAGAGTCTCCGTTTTTTGTTCTGTTTTGTTTTTTGTCTTAAAAATTTTTTTGGTTTGTTTTGTTTTTTGCTTTTTTAATGTTTTTTGTTTGTTTGTTTGGCCACGCCACACGGCTTGTGGGATCTTAGTTCTCCGACGAGGAATCAAACTGAGCTGTTGGCAGTGAAAGCGCAGAGTTCTAACCACTGGACCCCAGGGAATTCCCATGAGACAGTCTCTGGAGAAGGCCGGGGGGGCAGGAACTGTAGGTGGCCTCAACAAGCCGGTGGCAACCCCTGGTTGCTGAGAGTGGCTTCTGGCCGAGAGCCAGCAAGAAGGCTGGGCCCTCAGACTCACAGTAACAAGGAAATAAATTGTGTCAAGCACCCTAGTGAGCCTGGAAGCAGATCAATCCCCAGTCAAGCCCCCAGGTGAGAACACAGCCCACCTGACCTCTTCTTTGCAGCCTTGTGAGACCCTGAGCAGAGGATCCAGCTAACCTCAGCTAAACTCTCCCAAAATCTGACCCATCAAAACTGTGAGATAATAAACATGTGTCAAGCTGCTAAATGTGCGATGATTTGTAGCAGAGGATAGAAAATGCATGCATTTAGTGAAGTCAATTTACTGTCACCACTTCCCAAATGAAGAAATGATACGTTGGGGAATTTGAGAAACACATCCAAGATTGCACAGCCAGTGAACGGTACTGGAGCTTGAACCAAGGCCTGCCAAGCTCTGAAGTCTGTGGGCTTCACCACGACAGCCTGACATTCTATACTCCACTCACGGAAGTGCATCCCCAGAATCTGTTCTCCGTCAGTCGTAGTAGGAGGTTGAACAGTGTCCTCTGAAAGATATGTTCAAATCCTAGCCCCTGATGCTTGTGAATGTAATCTTATTTGGAAATAAGGTCTTTGCAGATGTAATTAAGTTAAGGATCTCAAGATGAGGTCATCCTTGACTTAGGGTGCTCCCTAAATCCAATGATGAGTGTCCTTAGAAGAAGAGGACACACAGAGACACAGAAGAAAAGGCCATGTGAAGATGGAGACAGACTGGAGAGATGCAGCCACAAGCCAAGGGATGCCAAGGATCGCCTTGAGCCACCAGAACCTAAGAGAGAGGCATGGAGCAGATTCTCCCTCAAAGCCTCCAGAAGGAACCAACCATGCTGACTTGATTTTGGACGAAGAGTCCCTCAACCTGTGATAGAATGAATTTCTATTGTTTCAAGCTACCCAGTTTGTGGCAATTTGTTACAGCAGCCCCAGGAGGCGATGACAAGGGCCTCTGTTGTCCTTGGTGCTTTATTAACTGCTGGGATCTACCTTTCTAAGATAAAATCAAATAAGCCATTCATGCCTTGAGGAGTAGACATTAGAAAGGGCTCTGGTTTCAGGCAGGAGAGTGGAGATCTCATCATGGCCATATCATGGCCCAGCCACTCAACCTCTTGGAAATCCTTCTGCTTACCTATCACTCCCAATTCCAGTACCATATGGGTCTATCATTGTGATGGTTGATTTTGTGTGTCAATTTGACTGGGCTAAGAGATGCCCAGGTGGCTGTAAAACACTATTTCTGGCTGTGTCTGTCAGGGTGTTTCTGGAAGAGATTAGCATTTGAATCTGTAGGCTGAGTAGACAAGATTGCTCTCACTGATGTGGGTGGGACTCATCCAATCCTCTGAGGGCCTGAATAGAACAAAATATTTGGAGGAGACATGAATCTGCTCTCTTGCTTGAGCTGGGACATCCATCGTCCCCTGCCCTGGGACATCAGTGCTCCTCGTTCTGGGGCCTTAGGACTCAGGACAGGACCAGGACTTACACCATTGCCCCCCCTCTGGTTCTCAGGCTTCTGGGTTTGGACTGGACCTACACTACCGACTTTCCTGGGCCTCCTGTGTGCAGACGGCAGATTGTGGGACCTCTCGGCCCCCGTAACTGTGTGAGCCACTCACTTATAACAAATCTCTTTCTATATATCTCCATATATTCTACTGGTTCTGTTTCTCCAGAGAACCCTAATACAATTATTTACCACTTAGGAGCTGTGTGACACTGAGAAGTTTACTACAACTCTGTGCTTCTGCTTTTTAAAAATTTTTTTAATCTATAAAATATAGCTAATCATAGTATTAACCCCACAGGGCTATTCTGAGGAATTAATTTGGAGAAATTAATACATGTAAACTCCATGATAAATAGGAATCATTCAACAAAAATTAGCAGTTAGTAAATGGAGAAATGGTGTTTAAAACAGGACCCCATGCAGCCAATTCGAGTGTTTTCCTCCCTCTCCTCTTCCAACCCCTGCTTCTTTTCACCATCTCTTACTTAAGGGAAGGGGTAAGTCTGCATTTGTTACAATGAAAATACTTGTTTATTGATGTAGAATGCCAGTACTTAATGCCCATGCGTATTTCTGTGCCCGTGATTAATTATTAAGCATTATATAAACGGGAAATTGCTGCTTCATCTTATCTGCATTTGGAGGGCAGGGAGTAATTTCTTTCCCTGGAAGGACCACAGATCTCTCCCATCAGGTGGGATTCTCACTGAGAGGGAAAGGGGGTTTCGGAAAATAAATAATTCATGTTTACTCCCCTGGTTAGTCATTCATTAAATGATGCCTCTGGACGTGGGGAAGGAATTACAACGTGAAAGTTATGAATTGGGGTCCAGGCAGACATTTATTTAATTAACAATTAATTTGATTGGATTTAAGATGGTTTTGCCTGGCATTTATGAAGTCCTCCTATGGTCATAGTTTATCAGCGTTAGCAGGCACTGGAACCACCTGGGCAGCTTGATAAAGATTCAGATGCACTGGCCCCAAATCCAGATGATCTGATTCAGTAAGTCTGTGGTGGAGTCCCCAGATCTGCATGTTTCACAGATTCCTAAGTTACCCTGAAACCCTCCTTGGGAAACAAATCCCTAGAAGGATACCCAGGACTCCTGCATCTCTCTGAAGACTTGTGCCAGCTTTCTTTCCTCTCTTGTATTTTTCCAGGATTCCTGATGAAGGAAGAAGCAAATCCTACCCAGCATGCTCTTCTGTGAGAGGCAGCTGATTGTCTGCAGCTGGGGGAAGGGGTGCACTGAGGTTGTGTAATATTTCCACCTGGGATGCTGAGGTTCCTGGCAAAGCAACAGAGAGAGTCTGTTCATCAAATTGTGTACAGTCCCTACTTCAAGAAGAGCAAATTCAATCTGGAATATCTTAGCCCTCGCCTGCATGCAGAAGACGGAGTGGGAGCCTGTGTTAGATCTCCCTCACTTTCATTCCAGGAGAGGACTGCACTTAGGAAAATGAACATTATTAACATTGATCTTCCTTTGGGGCAAAATATTTCCACCAGCCCGCTTCCTTCCTTTCAAATTTAAAGGAGGAGGAGACAGAAATGGATGTATTCCCCAAACGGAACACATCAAGGAGGAAAGCATTTTTTAATGTCTTTATACAATACAGAGCTACACTCACGTTCAGAAACTCTGTTTCATGTATGATCCCATACACTAGCTTCACCAGACTGGTTTAGTCTCCAGGTGCAATATCATCTGTTGAGTGTGCTTGTTACAAATGAATACTCTAAAGATACCTTAACACAATATAACAGGAGCCAGGACAGGCTCTTTGCAACAAGAATAGGAACCAAGGCTCTAACTGGCATTTGCTATATAGATACAAGTCAGAAACAGAGATTCAGTCCATCCTTAACGTGGGACCTTGAAAACAAAGAAACAAAAAATATTTGCTCACAAAAAAAATTAATAGTTGGAAAGACAGTAAGAATGCTAGTTTCTGGAGCTGCTAATGGGTAAAACCTGAGATGAGGTAGAATAGAATTGACTGAATAGAATTTATCTTGTGTCACAGAGAGGTGATGTCTAGAACTAGTAAAAGGCCAGTTCAGAATCTTGGAGCTGGTTGTCTTAAAGACTCATGGAGGTCTTGGAAAGAAAATCACTTGTTAATCATGTGATGAGAGATGAAGGGGTGATATTTACATTCATTTCATGGGCTGTACTTACTAATAATCAACCAGTCACGAAAAATGTATTGAATAAAGCGTTAATAAAAGTGAGTCAAATCTGACTTTGAATCCTGGGTCTCCTCTTTATACTGACTTGGGAGGTCAAAACCTCAATTTTTTGATCTGTAAAATGGAGACGATATATATTCTACAGCAGGGTTGTCCACTAGAAATATAATGTGAGCCTCATATACACTTTTACATTTCTAGTAGCCACAACAAGAAAAAGTAAATAAGGAGCAGGTGAAATTAATTTTAATGATATATTTCATTTAACAAAATATTATCAAAATCTTATCATTTCAACATTTAATTAATGTGAAAACTGTTAATAGATAGGTTTCTTTTTTTCTATATTAGGTTTTTGAAATCTGGTGTGTAGTTTACATGAACAGCACATCTCAGTTTGGAACAGGTTCATTTCAAGGTGCTCAAGAGCCCCATGTGGCTGGTGGCTCCCGTATGGAACACTGTAGATTTACTGTATTACTATGCATATTAAAAGAAATTGGGCATGTCAAATATTTCTATCAATATAGTAGGTATGTGGTAAATAGTTGCCGTTATTTATTATTATTATCACTCATGTGTGCAGCAAAAATGGAGAGAGCTATAAAGCTTTCTCAGAGGAAGATATCAATATGGGCTTGATGAAATGTTTATTGGTCCAAGCCAAAATGATTGTCACAAGGACAATGGATTGAGTTTCTATGAAACGACATATGTTCAACTTTTAATTTCAATAGACTATTTTAGTGTCTATACTTCTATTTATAACACCATATTATTCCAGTGTAAACATGTATCATACAACATAACTACAAAAATTATTAGTGGGCACATACTTTTTAACTTTCATTTTTTTAAACTGACTTGTGACAGTCAGAAGGAGGGCCAAATCACGGCCCAGGTACAAACCAAAACTCAGCCTTCAACGATGGGTAAGATGTCAGTGGGCAGAAAAGAAGCCGGAAGGAAATATTGTACAAGCAAGGGTCTGTAAGCAGGAATTGGCATAACTGTGGCAGGTGACAATATGACCAGGAAAGGTTAGATGACAGTACGGGGAAACAAAAGCCAGGCTGGTTTCTAGGGTTACAAAGTGGAAGAGGCCTTAAAAGCATGTAGGTAATAGTTGTTGGTGACACTTCTCAAACTGCTCATGTGCCATCAATGGTCCTCAAGACAGTGGTAGGATGCCAATTAAAAAAAACAAAAGCAAAACCAAAAACCGAAACTCCAAAGCCATTATTTATTTAATCAAAAGTGGATTACAGGGCTTCCCTGGTGGCGCAGTGGTTGGGAGTCCGCCTGCCGATGCAGGGGACACGGG
>NW_006793838.1:483412-487011 GCF_000442215.2 Lipotes vexillifer
TGGGCCTGCGCGTCCGGAGCCTGTGCTCCGTGGCGGGAGAGGCCACAGCAGTGAGAGGCCCACGTACCGCAAAAAAAAAAAAAAAAGTGGATTACAACCTATGACCCAGCAATTCTACTCAGTAGAATTGTCCACTTATGTCCACAGAGAAACTTACAGATGAACATTCACAACAGCATTGTTTGTAACTGTCAAAAAGTAAAAGCGACTCAAATGTCCATCAATAGATTAAAAGATAAAACAATTGTGGTAAATCCACACGATGGAATATTATTCAGCCATGAAAAAGGAACGAAGTATTGACACAGGTTACAATGTGGATGAAGCTCAAAAACATGACACTCAGTGAAACAAGCCAGATACAAGAGGTCACAGATAGTATGAACCCTTTTACATGAAATATCCCAGATTGGCAAATTCATAGAGATAGAGCAGATTAGAGGTTACCCAGGGAATGGGGCAAGGGGAGGAAGAGGAGTGATTATTTAATGGGCACAGGGTGTTATTTTGGGGTGAGGAAGATGTTCTGAAACTAGAGAGAGGTGGTGGTTACACAACACTGTGAATGCACTAAATGCCACTGAACTGCACACTTTAAAATGGTTGATTGCATGTTATGTGAATTTCACCTCAATAAAAGAAAAGTGTATTAAAAAAAACAGGTTATTGTTTACACTGAGCTGGTAGTCACTTTTTAAGAACTCAGTTTAAGGAAAAAAAATCAAGGAAATGATAATGTGGTATATGTGGATTTGGCATAAAATATAAAGGTGACACTTCAACTAAAATTCATTTTCTTCTTTATATGTAAGAGAGAGCTGCAGTCCCTGGAAAGGAAAGGGCAGGACCCCCTCAAGTCCACAACACATAGAGTGGAAGCAGATAAAGGTCCTTCTTTGATGGAATTCCAGCAAGCCCGGAGAACCAGGGGCCTTATCCAGCTGGCAGGAGAACAAGGGAGAGGGTCTTGTGGTATCTGCTGAAAGCTACAGGGGAACACCAGAGCCTTGACCCTGAGTGGAGAGAGCACTGCTCCGTCACTAATTAGCTGGATGACCTTGGGCACGTTCCCCCAGAACTGATGCATACTCTGCAGTCTTTTCTCTGCGGTTGAGCAGGGCTGACTTCCACCACCCTGGGCTGGCTTTCTCCTTGGCAATGACACTGTCACAATGATAATCTGCATATATTATCCCATCTATTGTCTGACCATCACGTGAGAGGAAGGCTGTCTTGATCTCTGCGATACTGTGATTTACTATAAGAAATATATATTTGGTCTTCACCCCCATTTCTGGCACAGAACTCCTAAAGCTCTTGGAATTTCCTAAGTGATAAAAGGGTGAGGTGTCCTTTGTTATGTTAATGGAGTGATTTTTGCCCTCTCAGGGAGGGGAGAGGGGCTTGGATTAGTCACCACTGGCCAAGGATTTCATCAATCAAGCCTATGAAATGAAGCCTCCATAAAAAAACCCCGAAAGGATAGGGTTCAGGGAGCTTCTGCACGGAGATTTGGGGAGAGTGGTGTACCCTTTCCCCACACCTTGCCCTATGCCTCTCTTCCATCTGGCTGTCCCTGAGTTATATCCTTTTATAATAAACCAGTGATCTAGTAAGTAAAATGTTTCTCTGAGTTCTGTGAGCTGCTCTAGTAAATTAATTGAACCCAAGGTTGTTGGAACCTCCAATCCACAGCCAGTCGGTCAGAAGCCCAGGTAACAACCTGGACTTGAGATTGGCGTCTGAAGTGTGTGGGGAGGGGGGAGAGGGCGCAGTCTGGTGGGGCTGAGCCCTTAACCTGTGGGATCTGAAGTTATCTGCAGGCAGAAAGCGTCAGAGTTGAATTGTAGGTGTGGGAAACTCCTCCCACCCGCATTGGAATCGGGTGCAGAACCTTAATCCCCTTTTTGCTGAGCTGAAAACTGAAGTCCTGGGAGATTCCATGACTTATCAAAGGTAGCCCAGGTAGCAGGTAGAGTCAGGACTCGCACCTGGGTCCACCTGTTCGTAACCACTATTCTATACCAAAGAAGCCACGGGCCCTCTGTAGTGACTTTTCTCCTTCCTCTTTCTCTTTTCTCTGCCTTCTGGCTTCCAAATCACAAAAGTCAGATCATTTACGAGTCAACACTGTCATCTGTGTTGGGACACCCTGGGCTAGATAACCACTAAGGTCCCTCTTAGCCCTGGAATGACTATTATTATTATTTTCTTTTGTGTTGCAATACACAGCCAACATTCCACTGAGGAATAAATATGCTAAACTTGGTGAGGTATTTTAGAAGGAAATTACGATCTGGTCTGAAATCAGAAATGCACTTATTATGTTCATATTTCCTTCACAGAGGCATGCAGACATATCATTCCAAATATTTTGGCACTGGCTAGATTAGACATAAAACAAAAGATGGGTTTCTAACCCAGGCCACAACAGTGTTTTTGCTTAATGTTTCTGGCTACGTCAAGTAGAACATTCTCATAAAGTGCAATGTATACATTACCTGGGGAGTATAAATCATCCATAATTATAATATCCTTCACCCTGAGAGGCCTTTAGTCTTTGCTTTATAAAAGCTACACAGCTGAGAGCTACACCTGGCCAATAGATCAGCCCTCCCTGAAAATACAATTATGCCACATGCAGGGCAGGGAACTAGTTTGCGTGCCTGCTGTCGCTGTGTGTTTCACACACAACGGCTTCCCAAAATGGACTTCGCTGCTGGCTGCCCAGAAGCTCTGTGTAGGAGAGGATGGCAGGGAGGGTGGGACACGGAGCCGGTTCCACAAAGGGCCTCTCAGAGAAAGAGCATGAGGCACCCCGAGGGGCTCTGAATGGCAGTCGTACTAGGAATCCCAGGACCCTGGGGTTTGAGCATCTTCTGGGGAAGACCTGGAGATGCTGTTGACTCAGAACCTCTCCTTCAAGGTATGGGCTGGGTGCCAGGCTCTGTGCCAGATGCTGTGCATGCAAAGACTATGAGGACCCTACTGAGAGCAGGATGGGACTGATGGCGAGCCTGATGTCAATGTGCTCACGGTCTGGTGGGGGTACCAAGGGAAAAGACATCGCACAGCACGGTGGGTTTGCCACAACAGACAGAGGGATGCAGGGTGGACACAGTGGCCACTGACCTGGGCCTCACCTTCACACGGTTGTTAAATGGACCACTGGCCTTATGCAAAAATGAAGCTTCTGCTGCACATCACACAGCCTGTAATTGTGGAAATGAATTAAAAGTGCCATTTTATTCCATTTAAATAGGAGGACGGAGAACAATTTCTGAAACCCCGTTTTTGCATTGCTTTATATAAATAACCCACGGAGAGGCCTTGCGGGTAGACAGACATTGTTTCCCACCACGGTCCTCCCACTGGGGGCCCCTCTTCCCAGGGTCTCCTCCGTTCTTCAGAAGCCCATCCCCCACCTGGCAGAGACTGCTGGCTGCCTGCCCAATAGCCACTCTTAATCTTCTTTCTTTTTTTTTTAAACCAGGAAACTCATAAGTGAACTCTTTTTTTTTTTTTTTTTTTTTTTTTTCTATATTCGGGCGAGGAGAGTTTTCTTTTTTTAAAACCCTTTTTTTTTTTTTTTTTTTTTT
>NW_006793838.1:487602-502602 GCF_000442215.2 Lipotes vexillifer
TTTTGGGCTGTGTTCCGTGCTTTCTAACACAGGAACACAAAGGCTCTAAGTAACATTTTTTTTTTTTTTGCGATACGCGGGCCTCTCCCTGCTGTGGCCTCTCCCGTTGCGGAGCACAGGCTCCGGACGCGCAGGCTCAGCGGCCACGGCTCACGGGCCCAGCCGCTCCGCGGCACGTGGGATCCTCCCGGACCGGGGCACGAACCCGCGTCCCCTGCATCGGCAGGCGGACTCCCAACCACCGCGCCACCAGGGAAGCCCCTTCTTTCTTTTTAAAGTGTTATATTTCTGCAGTCCTGTAGAAAAAGGACTGCACCTCCCAGCATCCTTTGCGGCTAGGTTTGGTCTCAATATCCTGGATAATGAGATATTAGCAGCAGTTTCTTTGGAATGCCCAGAAAGGCTGCCTGATAAAGGGAGATTTTTCCACTGGGAGGAGCACAGATTCTGTGTCCTCCTGGAACTTATAGTTCAGCTTATCGTCCCCATCACTCATTTGGCCCTTTGTGCATTCATGCACTTCTCAGGCATTTATTGAGCACTTACTATATGCAACTAAGATGAATAGCATGAGATGTATAAAATAGATAACTAATGAGAACCTACTGCATAGCACAGGGAACCTTACTCAGTGCTCTGTGGTGACCAAAATGGGAAGGAAATCCAAAACAGAGGGGATATATGTATACATATAGCTGATTCACTTTTCTGCACAGCAGAAACCAACACAACATTGTAAAGCAACTATACTCCAGTAAAAACCAAAAAAAAAAAAAAAAAGACATTGAATAGCATGAGATCCTAGACTTCCGACATCCACAGCCTAATAGAGGAGAGAGATGGGAAGTGTATAATTTCATACACGGTGTCTGTCAAGGGCCAGATGAAGAGACATTTGCCTGAGACACAGTGAGGATAAAAGAGATTTTTTTATTGTAATGGGTCGGGGACGGTTTCAAAGAGAGAGTGAGGCCTGAGCTCACTTTTGGAGTCTCTAGGATGTAAAATTCCCACCAGCTTTTCTGGCATGCATTTTTCCTTTCTCTGATTTGACTGGAAACTCTTTTCAGGCAAGAACCACTGAACCTGAAACTGGGAAAGCATTTAGCATAGTTATCTGCACACTCCCAGCACCTTGAACTCTGATATGTCGGAACGCTGTGGCTAGAGAGGATCCTGAGACACCTGTGCTCACACAGGACAGACATCTCACCTTACTAGCACAGTGGTCCTCAAGTGCAATGCCTCCAGCAGTGTCAGCATCATCTGGGGACTCGCTAGAAATGTAAATTATAGAGCTCCGCCCCAGAGCTGGTGAATCAGAAAATCCAGGGGTTACTCTCTTTGCCCTTCAAAAGATGCTCCATGCCCAACTCCCAAAATGATTCTGGGAGTTTGGTGAAAACACATGAACCACAGGTGTGGGTTATCATCTCATCAGACTCCACTTTTCCCATTTTCTGCTCGAGTCTGCTTTTCTTCCTTGTGGAGTGTTCCACCAGAACCCCGCCAGTGTGCTCAGTCTCTCTGTACACCCCCAAAGTTTCAAGCTTCCCAGGGTACAATCTCCATGCTTGGCATTTGCTCTTCAGAGATTTGGTACCTCCAGAGGCAAGACTAATGAACAGAAGGTAAACAAACCAAACAAACAAGATCCTAGCTTTAAAGAGAGATCAGCCTACGGAGCGCTATGAGAGATCAGAGATGCCTCATGAAGTCTGCTAAGCAAACAAAAAGCAAATCCTGCCCAAACATAATTTGCCAAGGCACCAAGATTAAGGCAAAGGGAGAAGGTAGCACGCGTGGGGTGGTCAGGGCAGACAGCCTAAATTGCATACCTTGCTTCAGACAAGCCGAAGGTTGTTGGCTGCAGGCAATGAGGGAAGGGCTAGACTGGGGGGGAAAGAACACGGATAAGGGTAAAACCAACAGTCGTCATTCTAATAACCTCTAGCTGCCAAGCACAGGCTTGGCCAGACACAGGCCTCTCCTGCTCCCCTATATTCACTGCATGATTTCTCACTCCTGTTTTGCGGAAGAGAGTATGAGCTCAGGGAGGTTATGTGTCCTATGTAAGGCACACAGCTTCTGGGCAGCAGAGCCTGAATATAAACCTGTACTGGCTGGCTCCAAACTCATCTTAGAGGGTGAACACCTTTAGAGAGTGTGGTAGGCAGCTTCACAGCTGCCCCAAAGATGTCCTAAGGTGGTATATTTATTCAGTGGAATATTATTCAGATTTAAATAAAAATAAGGGGATACTGCCCTCTTTGACAACATGGATAAATGTGGAGGTCGTTATGCTCACTGAAGTAAGCGAGTCACAGATGTACTAACCCCTGGAACCTGTGAATATGTTACGTTCCACGGTAAAAGAGGCTTTGCAGATGTGATTCGGTTACGGATCTGGAGATGGAAGATTATCCTGGATTATTCGGGTGGGCACAATATAATCACATATATCCTTACAAGAAGGAAGTAGGAGGTCCAGAGAAGGGGGTGTGATGACCTAGGCAGGGACTAGAGTCAGAGGTTTCAAGATGCCAAGCTGCTGGTTTTGAAGATGGAAGAAGGGAATTAAGTAATGTGGGTACCAGGTAATACGGGTGCCAGGTAATGTGGGTATCTACAAGCCAAGGAAAGCCACAGATTGCCAGCAAACCACCACTCGCTAGGAGAGAGTCATGGAACAGATTCTCCCTCAGAGCCCTCAGGAAGAATCAACCCTGTCAACACCTTGGTCTTGGACTTCCAGTCTCCAGAACGGCGAGACAATAAACGTCTATTGTTGATGCCACGCAGTTAGTGGTACTCGGTTATGGCTATGGCAGCCCTTGCAAATGAGACATGGACACAGCAGTTCTCCTGAGGTCAGTTCAGTGCAGTATTTCTAAAGGTCAAGTCCACCGGACCCTGGGAACAGTTCAGGAGATAAATTGGCAGATAACTCTCAGCCTCAGCACTAGAGACCCTCTGTTGGAGAGGAATTCCCCTGCCCTGTAGGATGTTACTCAGCATCCCTGGCTTCTCTCCACCAGAGGCTAGTAACACCCCCTCCCCCTCCCAACTTGCAACAACTAAAAACATCCCCAGACGTTTTTACCAAATGCACAGGGGAGCAAAATCACCCTTGGTTAAGAAACACTGGAACAGAGGGATGAGATGGAGATACTACACAAATAATGTTTTTAAATTTGGTTCTGCAAATATTTAGGGAGCACCAACTCTGAGCTGGGCTAGGAGCAAGTACCAAGAGTTCAGAGGTGAAGGAAGGGCAGCCCCTGGCCTTGAGCTCCAAGTCTAGCCAGACTGCTTTCGATTCACTGCAAACACTACTGACAAAAGCATAAAGAAAAGTTTCTGGAGATTAGGGTGTGGTTACGAGAGCTGACTTTTTTTCACGCGTACGCTGATATTTCAAATTATTTCAAAATAAAGCCACATTTCCATAGGCCAGAGGCAATTTTCCCATACTTTTCTTCCAGCATTGTTTATCCCGTATTTTTTATGAGTTTCGGTGTTGTTAGTGAGTATTCAGCAATCATTAGGTTGTGCCTGTGACATAATCGAATACCATTTTATTACCCCAGTGAGCAGATATAAATATTTAACCCTGATGCTCCTCATGACACTGTATATTTTTGGGGGGGGGTAATAAATTGTTTTTAGGGGTTGCCAGCGGAGGAGTACCTTCTGCAAATTTGCCTCAATATCTTCTCTGATGGGCGGTTAAGCCCATCAACACAGTTTGCAGTCCTAAGTGGGGCATTTAAAAAAAGATAAAGTGTTCCAACCAAGATGAGGTAGCAGGTGGAGCTCTGCTCCCCATTCCTGGTTCTGTTGGGTGGTTTGGATGACAAGTGGAAAGTACAGGATTTCTCCTGAATGCGGCAGAGGCACCCTGCAGCCTGGCACCCGACAAAGCTCATCTCGGAGGCATCGGTGTCACTTCAGAGGAAGCCTGTGGACACTGACCTCACTTCTAGGGAAGAGCAGACGCCCCGAGAATAAACACATAGCCCTCAGCTATTAATAACATGATGTGCAAACAGCATGTTCCTTAGGTAGGGCTGCCTCAAAGGTACCATTTCTCTCCCAGCAAGTGACTTCACCCCAGGCATTTGTGAATTTCTTTCTAATACGATGGTTAACTGCTGCCTGCCTTTCCCCGCCTTTTGGTGGTTATAGGGGAGAAGGGGGGGGTCATTCTTAAAGGAAAAAGAATTTGAATATATAGGAAGTTCAACATGCTATAGCTATATGATTTGAAAAGGTAACCAGCTTTTTTTGTGTTTTTAAGTTACAGTTATATCAGTTACTTAGGAAGCACTGCCTAAGAAACGGTTGTTATTTTGGCAAATAACTTGAAGAAATAGGCTTTGAACAGTCTGCCCCAGTGCAAAAAAATGCTAATGCTGCAAAATAGCCTGATTGGATTTTTTTTTTTTTTTTAACTTCACTGACTCCCAGGGAAGAAAGTTCCACCAAGTTTATTAAGTAATTCAATTTTGTGCAACTTGAAGGAAACCTCTAAGTCTTTTACCATGCTAACAAGCACAGCGCCTCTGACAGACTGGCTGCCAGGGAAGTTTCATCCCCACTGTTTTTGTTTATCCAGCAAATTGTAGTTTTGTTGTCTGAGGGAATTGGGAACGGGGGAATTTGTAGAAAAGTGTAATAGAGAGAAACTTTGCCAAACACAGAACAAAACAATTCTTCTCTAACAAAATTAACTGCTTTGACTTCACCCCTTTGCAAGCTTCCTGCAGAACTAGTGGGAGAGCTGGTCTTCCCAGCAGCTGCAAAGCAGAGGGTGCCTGTGAACAGAAACACCCAGGAAAACCGAAGGGGTGAGAGGCGGTATTTCCCCGAATGGTAATCGGACCCAAGATCGATGGGTTTCATAAGCTCACCCCTCGAGCCTCACGGAGAACAGGGTTCAACAGCAGATGTCCTGGAAATAATAGTCTAGGACACACACGGGTATGCATAAGGCATGCAGTGTAGCAGGAAGGATGCTTACACACACACACACACACACACACACAGAGCTTTCATTTAGACTTAAAAAAATCTGAGAAACGAATGGACAAAGAAATGTGGCATATTTATTCGGTGGAATATTATTCAGCCTTAAATAAAAAGAAGGTGGATGCTGCTCTTTTTGACAACATGGATGAACTTGGAGGTCGTTATGCTCAGTGAAATCAGCCAAGTCACAGAAGGACAACTACTGCATGATTCTACTTAAATGTAGCATCTAAAATAGTCAACTCATGGAAGCAGAGGGAAGCATGGTGGTTGCCAGGGGCTTGGGGGAAGGGAGAGATGGCAAGTTGCTGTTCAATGGGTATCAAGTTTCAGTTATACAAGACGAAAAAGTTCTAGAACTCTGCTGGGCAACATGGGGACTGTAGTTAACTATATGGCCCTGTGCACTTCAACTCCTGCTAAGATTTTATTTTAGATCTCATATGGTCGATCTCATGGTAAGTGACCTTACAAAAAGAAAAGCAAAAAACAGAGAGGCACAAGAGAACTTTTAGAGGCACTGGCTATGTCTATTACATGGCATCAAGGGTGAATACATATATCCAAATTCATACATTAAATATGTGCACCTGGGGGTGTAGCAATTATACCTCAGTCAAGCTGTTAAAAAATTACCTGAGAAAGATCTGCACTGCTAGGCGGGAAGAAGCCACATATGAGCTGTGTTTTGTGAGCCCTTGGTAGCTCCCTGCAATGTGGACCTCCCTTGGGTCTGTAGGGATGTACCTCCAACTGGCCCCAGCCTGCTCGTGGCTTGATCCAGAAGCTGTGAACTTCCAGCTTCCACCACCCTGTCCAAGTAGTGAGCTCCACCAGTTTACAGCCCGCGTGCTGCTGGGGATGCAGCCTCTCTGTTCCTCTGGCTTTGCAGCAGCAAAATCCTCACCCCCAAGCAAGGCACTCGGACCCTCTTCCTTCCTCTTCCCTTTGCCCCTCTCTCCATCTCCCACTTGTGTCTGCACTGCTGCCTTCAAAACTTTCTAAAAGCCACCTCTTTACTTGTGCCTTAGGTAAAGATGACACCAGGTCGCCTAAAGGAATGTCCCCAGGGACATGTATACAAGTTGACTGAAACTTCCCACCAGTTTCTGGGATAAGTCATCCTGGGGTCCCTCTCTAGAACGCCCATGGACATCTCAGCAAAGTGGTTCCCTGGCATCGTGTGTTTATTCCACAAGCATCCACTGACCCCTAGATGTTAGGGAATTCAAAGACAAATAAGAAATGAGGGTAGACTTCAGGAATATTTTGAAAATCAGAATGGGATCATGTAATCCTCGCCTCTCCGTTAGAATCTGAGCAATGGTTTCCCACTGTTCTTGCTGCATAAGCACTAGGCTCCTTACCCCAGCGTGTAAGGCCCTGGGGTCTGGGCCTGCTGACCTCTCCCGATGCAGTCAGCTCTTCTCTCCACTGAGCCCTCCTGGCTCCAGCCAAACTGGCCTCTGAAGAGTTCACGAAACGCTACATGAGCCCTCTGGTGCCCAGACACTGACATACGGTTACATTCACATCTGAAAGACTCTTTCTCCCCTTCTTTGACAAGAAAGATTCTTGCTCACCCTTTTTATGGTGGTTTCAGAGTCACTTCCTCTGAGAAGTCCCCCTTGAACTTCTGGGCCAGGCTCCTTCAACAGAGACCCTTATAGACCCCTGGGTTTTCTTGTTTTGTTTTGTTTTGTTTTTAGTAGGAGCTCTGATCTCAGTTTAAGTTATACATTAATCACAGTGATTCTTTTCTTTACGTCTTTCTTCCCTGCTCCCCTGTAAGCTCCATGACAGTATGACACAGATCTACATCTTTAATACTTGGCACACTTTAGGCGCTCTCAGTCGATGTCAGATGAGGGAAGGAGGGAATGAACAGGGCGTGCGATCTAGCAGGCAATGCAAAAGCCTGTATTTGGTGCAAATTCTTGATGCAGTGTCCTGATGGTTCAGGGGTTCTTCTGAAGCCTGACTTCCAAGGAAACCATTTCTTCTTCTTGGGTTCTCTCCTTACATCCAGGAAGCCTTCCCTCCAGGTAATGCTTGTTTGACAAACAAGGAACCACCGTGGAGTTTTACCATGAAATCCATGTTAACTAAGAATAGTTTCCCATTGCACCATAAAAGACATACTGGGAACCTAAAGGAACACCCATACAGAACACTGGAGTCACATGGAGTTCCACAGTTTGATTTCCAGAAATGAAGACATCAAGAACCACATAGGGCAGAGCAATTGATATCCCAAGTACTAAAAGCGCCACCTACCAAGTGGCAACACTCTGGGTTTTGACTCTGACACCTGATTTTATGTAGACAGATATATGTTGACATTGAGTATGCAACTTTATACTTCCATATGTCAGGTAAAGCACAACCTTAAACATATTCTGAATAATTCATTCAGGCAAAGGTCTGATAAACAGATGTCTGTAACGCGATAGTTCTGAAGGTGCCATTTTTCTGACATGAAAAAAAAAACCCCTGCTTAAAAGCCAGATGGCAAATAAACCCCAGTTCATCACTTAGGCTCACACGGGGAACTCCAGCACATTTTTCATCAATTCCCACTCTATATTTAACACAGTAAATATAAGAGTGAAGGATTATGTCTCTTCCTTCTCAATCCAACTCAACCACGAGTGTTAATCTCTACTGGGTCTGAAGCCGTGTTTACTCCAAATAAGCAAATGAGCTTCCTTGTACAAATTCTCTCTTTGCAGAAACAACAGAAAATTCTGTATGCTCAACTGTTTTCGTTTATTGAAGATTGCCAGAAACAGCCTTTGCAAAAATGTCTATTTTCCCCCCTCAGCCTCTCACAGTATAACTGAGGAGCTGAACACTGCGTTACATAACCAAGAGTCATATCTGGATTGGGTTAAGTAGATATGAACTTGCTGTCATGGTGGGTCAGGGATTATGCTCTAAGGGTCAGCCCCATGCCAGGCACCATTTGACTCCTTGGGCTCTGGTTGCAGTCTTCTCTGACTGCAATAGACATGTTCTGTTTAGTCTCTTGACTTTGTCCTACCAGGTAGGGCATTTCCAGGATGAAACTTCTCTTGACTTGCCATGTTACTACAATGCACCCAGGGAGAGGGGTGCGCTTAACTCCAAGAGGTCAATAAGTGATTCTACTCTTCACGGACTGGTGTGATCTTCCCTCCTCCCTTTCATCTTCTCTTCTTCCTTCTGAACATATTTCTTGAATACTTATGTTACCACTGGGATGGGAGAAATTGATGAGACCGTCTAAGGGGGAACACTAAGTCTGTCAATAGATAATTTATAATACAGGGAGGTGAGCAAAATTTAGAAGTATACAGTGGTCATGCTGGGACCACAACACCCAGCTGTACATGATGTAGAGGGATGAGAGAGATATCAGGAAGTCTTCCCGGTTCTAATGAACCTTATGGGAACCTCTTCAATCGTACTTATGCAATAGGCAAATATTTTTCTAGCAATTATCATGTGCAAGATACTGGGGATGGAGACTTCCCTGGTGGCACAGTGGTTAAGACTCCACGCTCCCAATGCAGGGGCCCCGGGTTCCGTCCTTGCTCAGGGAACTAGATCCCACGTGCATGCCGCAACTAAGGAGCCTGCCTGCCACAACTAAGACCCAGAGCAACCAAAAAAAAAAAAGATGCTGGGGATGCAGAAGTGAACAAGACACTGTCCCATGAAGCTCACATGCTAGCAAGGAAGGCAGAAATCAACAATAATAATGCAAGTGGCTAAATTATGAACTGCACTGTGGGCAATGCAGGAAGAGGGGTGTCTTATAAGAGAGGACACAGGATCCCAGTCTACACAATAGATAGGAAAGTCACTCTGGAGAAAAGGATATTGATTCTAGACCTGAAGAGTGAACACTGCTATTGACCAGATGAGGTAAGGAGGGGGGGGCACTCCAGGCAGAGAGACCAGCACGTGCTATGCCCCTTAGCACGTTGGCAGAACTGGAAGAAGACCAAAGGGAATCAAAACCATGAATGAGAGAAAGCAGCAGAGGAATGTGCAGGGAAGGGCAGAGGCCAGACAATGAGGCCACGTAGAGGGGTTTGCGTTTGTCTTAAGAGCAACAGGAAACCAATGGAAAGTTTTAAGAGGGAGAGTGGGTAGTGGCAACATGACCCGATTTGTATTTGAAAAGATTCCTCCTCCTAGTGGGAGCATGGAGGGAAAGCATCCAGAGTGGCCACAGAAAGATCCATCGAGGACTTGGTGGCAGTTCAGGTGGGAGATGATGACAATTTAGACTAGGATGTTAGTGGAGGAGCTGGTGAGAAATCGACAAATTGAGTACATATTTGATAATGAGACGTTTGAACCTGTTTAAACAATAAGTGAATCATTCACTAATACGTTCCAAGTCACCACACAGCCTCATTATAACAATATCGACAACATCAGTAATAATAACAACACAAAACCCGACTCCTATCGACGTTCTCTTCTAATAATTTTATGAGCATTAGCTGACTTAATCTTTCCAACCACCCTAACAAGTTAGTAGCACGAGTATCCCCGTTTGATAAGTAAGAATACGGATGCTAGCATGGTCAAGTTAAACAACCTCGCCCAAGTTCTCCCGGCTATTAAGGTTAAACATAATTCCAACGTCTGGGGCCAGAACGAGGGCAAGGAAATCTTTCCCACTGCTAATTTCCCATCTGCGTGCTAGTAAAATTTACTTACAAAATGCCAGTGCCTGCCTTTGGTTCACTATTGCAGTGAAAGGGTGCGTATACTTCAAATATATAAGTATGATGCAATGTATTCATACAAAAAGTCAAGGGAGTCACAGGCATTTAGTACTAGGGTAGCTCAAAATGAAATACCCATGTGCTCAGCAGTGTGTTAGTTCCACTTCCATGTAGGACTTGGTGAATATTTTATTCTCCCCACTTTGCAGATGGAGAAAATGAGTCTCGTGGTGTTCAATAACTGTGCCCAAGGTGTCACAGATGATAGGAGATGGAGCTGGGATTGACTCCCAGGTGTGTCTGCCTGCAAACTCTTTGCACCTAAGATGGTATAGCAAGCAGCAGACTCTGTGCTCCTGACAGACCAACGAATAGCCATGAGCAGCTGATTGAAGACTGAAAAACTGTAATGTGTCCAGTCTTGGTGAGAAGTCTGAATCAAGAGGAAATCAATGCCTGGGGCAGGAGAAATTTCCTGCTGTCGAGTAGAAAAAGGAACACAAGGAAACCCCAAAACAGACACAGGAATGCACACGTGTACACACACGCACGCACACCACACACACACACACACACACACACACAGCTGAATAATCTCTTCCAGAAATCCTTGTGTTTTTTCAAATAGTCTATTTCTCTTAATGTTACTTCCAATGACATGAGCAATTTATATACTGTGTAACTTTGATGGCAGAACCTGTGTTCTCTGTTTCCTTTGTGTCAGTGCTTTGTTTTTCAGTTTGTTGCAATAAATCTTTAATATGGACTGAACTATGGGTGTTAAATAATTGATAGGGCTGATTCCAAATGCTCCCGACCACAGTCATATAACAAGCTGAATCTTTGGGGGGCGGGGGTGCACTCAATACCCTCACCATCTCCAGCCTGCTCCCCCCTCTCCTGACCCCCTCATCCAAGAGGAAGGGAAACTCTGAAAGGTCATGGAGGGGCAGGGGGCAGATGGCAGATCTGTTGTGGTCAGTGACCACAGCTGGATACAGAGGCTGATGCTAACGTGTTGGTCATGAGTTCAAACCCCACAATGGGCTGTAAGCATTCTGAATAGAATCGGCTGCAACCTCAATTATTATGTATGCTTTGGCAACAAGGTGGCAAGTTGCAAGAGTGGTGTAGGATTTATTCATTCAAGTCATTTTTATTGAATAGCCACTAAGTATCAGGCATGGAATAAGCACTGGAGAGACAGCACTGGCCAAAAGCAGACAGGGTCCCTTGTCCATGTGGAGCCCATCGTTGAGTAGGGTTACAGATACTAACTTTAAAAAATCACAACACACAGCACTGATAGAAAATTGTAACTGTGTTAAATGCCACAAAGGAGAGAGGTGGTGCTGTAATTTACATATAACAAGGGGATTCAACTTAATCAGACATGTAGGGTGAGAGGATGTCTGAAAGGATCCCAGGGGATTTGGGATGGCGAAGGCAAGGGCTGCAGGTGGGCGAGAAACTTGAAACCTGCGGGGCTAAGTCCTAGTAAGCATTTGTTCATTTTCTTAAATGCACTGGGAGGCCACATCTTCTTTTAGCCTGTGTAGGGACGTGACCCAATCAATACAAATGTTTTCTACTCTAGCTTAATGGAAGAAGTGGGCTTTTGGAAAGAGCCAACCTGGGTTCAAATTTCTACTTTACTCTCTATAAGCCGTGTCAGCCCAGGTGAGTTCTCCTTCAGCTTCAGTTTCCCTTATGTCAAAGGGGAATAGTTCCCACCCCTAGCTTCCCTCAGTAGGTGCTGCCAGCACTCAGTAAGCAAATGTGTGGAAGGAACGTGGTACTTCCCACTCTATACTGCTACTGCCATTGCTATGGTCACTGTTACCATGATAATTCCCTCTAGGTGGGTTGTTAGCTGCTCTCAGGGTTGTAGCACACTTTCCTCACTGCTTTTTACTGAATGTATTTCTGAAAATGTAGCCTAAATTCCCTTCCCACTTCTCACCACTTTTCCACTCATTACCACTATTCGCCAGGCCCTTTTCTAACACAACCGCCATGATAGCAAGTTCCATAGTGTCAATTATTTCCAAGCATTGTCCTAAATGCTTTAGAAATGCCATCTCAAAATGACATGGGAGGAAAAGTACTAGGATGATCTTCGTTTTACAGATGGTAACACTGATCCCAGGAAGTTAAAGCAAATTGGTCAGGGTCACGCATTTAGGAAGTGGCAGAGCTGGGATTTCAACCTGTCTTCAAGTTCTATCGTGCTCACTGTCAGAACTCTACTGGATGCCTCTCAATAGTGTTCACCCTTCTTTCCTTGAAATGCCTCCACTCTGTATAGTCTCATGGGTCTCCTTTAACCCATCTTTCATTTCTTTTATCAATTCTGCCTTTCCCCTCCTTTCCACCAAACACCGGTATTGTCAGGGATCTACAACTCTGGATCTTTGCCACCTTCTCCCTCTTATTCTTCTTTAAATTTTCTGGACATACATTCTTTCCCTTCTCAATCTTGTACAGTTGCCTTGCAAAAGCCATCAGAGGAATGGGCAGTTTAGTTTTATGAACCCTTGTTCATCCAGCAGGGCAACAGACAATTAGAACAACTAGTAGTAGAGGTCAAGGAACAGGGTAGACCAGTTGGTTCTTCTACTCCCTGAATCCCCTTCCATACTTACTAAATGAAGATGTTCAGGGGAAGAGGCAAGAGGCCTGGTTCTATATTTTCTTTAAAGCTACTAGGAGATTCTGGTAATTAGAAACCACTAGGGTATATCATCTGGGAGTTTTGGACTTGTTATTTGATTCCTAGAAATGTCATAAAAGTAGACGGTTTCACTAATATATTTTATATTCTTTGATATGGTGCTTCTCTGAACTGAACTTCCATGGGTGAGAGAACCAGAGGTTTTTTTTTTTTTTTTAATTTATTACTTTTTAAAAATGGTATTAGGTTATTCTAGGGTTTGTTGTTGTTGTTTTTAATATTATCTATAGCCAGCATTTAAAGCTGGTGAAAAGTCTGAAATTAACGAACATTTTTAAGTGGTAATTTTCAGTGTCTTTGTTAGTTCTGGATGGGTGTATGTTGTAAATTGTAGACGGAAAACATTTGGAAACACTGAGACATTTAATTTTAGCTGAGCGAGCCACGTGTTACTTATGAAACATCTATTTTGAGAACTGCAGCAGAGAATTAAACCTGACACTTCTTATTCTGGTCTACTACCTTCACTGATAATCAAAATAAAATTACAAACACACAGGGAAAATGGCTCTAAAGGATACTAGAAAAAAATAATGAAGTAAAGGGAGCTTCATCTAGACTGATGTAATCTGGTTGTGACTGCTTTATATAAAAATGTTTGTATAAAACATTTTTATACAAAAATGTTAGTTTCTTATATAAAATGTTTAGTTAATTCATAAATATTTCAGTGGGATCGAGGCTGTCAGTTTAAAGTTTCATGAAAATGCATTCAGAACCCCACGTAGGGCCACTATTTGGAATTGGATTCCAGAAATGCTTTTTGTCTTGGGTGTGCTTTGGGAGTACCTCTAGTTGGGATGGACAGACGGTTGTGAATAGAAACGTGAGACAGAGCCCCAGGCTCGAGATAAGAGATGACACAAGCGTAGATTCAAGAAGGAGCTCTCAAGTGCTCAGCGTTGGATAAGATGTCAGCATCCGTCCTGCAGCAAAAGAGATCCTTTGTTCCACCAACTCATGGGCCTCACTCTCAAAGTCACCCAGAGCCCAGTGCCACCGGGAACATTTCAAGGGGATTGAGTTTCTCTCTTTACATGAGCAGCCTTCTATGTGGACAGGTAATCTGGAAATAAATGCCAAATTGCCTTTTGGAAATAGAGGCATCTTATGAAATTGTGTTGAAATGACCAGCGCTGGCTGTGACAGAAAGTGCAGTAATGGAGTGTGGGAGGATTACTGCTGAGACAAGGTTGAGGAGAAAAATAGATAGATAGTAGATAGATAGATAGATGGATCGGGACTTAGATAGAAGAGATAGAGATTATCTGTCTCTCTCTCTTTATCTTTATTTATCTGTCAATCACCTAGCTAGCTAGGGATCCAATATTATCCACAAGGAGAGAAACATATCAAGAGCTGTGCTTTGGATATTAGTAGACAATACCACAACTTTCGATTAATTACCATACTCTCGCTACAGCCTTTCTCTGGGTCAGCTCTCTCTCTATCTGTAATAGTTGACCCTATCAGACTAGCTAAAAAATCCAGCCCATTCCACTGGCCCTGCAATATTAAGCATACATTTTTTTTCAGTGATCATGATTTTTTGGTTTCTAGAAAAAAATTTTGTTTTCACCAGAGGATACACTCAGGATGAATGTAAATGTCCTAATTCATCAGAAATATCCTTGAAAAGAATGCTCAACATCATTAATCATTAGAGAAATGCAAATCAAGACTACAATGAGATATCATCTCACCCTGGTTAGAACGGCCATCATCAAAAAAACTAGAAACAATAAATGCTGGAGAGGATGTGGAGAAAAGGGAACCCTCTTGCACTGTTGGTGGGAATGTAAATTGATACAGGCACTATGGAGAACAGTATGGAGGTTCCTTAAAAAACTAAAAATAGAACTACCATGCGACCCAGCAATCCCACTACTGGGCATATACCCTGAGAAAACCAGAATTCAAAAAGAGTCATGTACCAAAATGTTCATTGCAGCACTGTTTACAATAGCCAGGACATGGAAGCAACCTAAGTGTCCATCTGCAGATGAATGGATATAGAAGATGTGGCACATATATACAATGGAATATTACTCAGCCATAAAAAGAAACGAAATTGAGTTATTTCAAGTGAGGTGGATGGACCCAGAGTCTGTCATACAGAGTGAAGTAAGTCAGAAAGAGAAAAACAAATACCATATGCTAACACATATATATGGAATCTAAGAAAAAAAAATGGTCATGAATAACCTAGGGGCAAGACGGGAATAAAGACACAGACCTACTAGAGAATGGACTTGAGGATATGGGGAGGGGGAAGGGTAAGCTGTGACAAAGTGAGAGAGAGGCATGGACATATATACACTACCAAACGTAAAATAGCTAGCTAGTGGGAAGCAGCTGCATAGCACAGGGAGATCAGCTCGGTGCTTTGTGACCGCCTAGAGGGGTGGGATAGGGAGGGTGGGAGGGAGGGAGATGCAAGAGGGATGAGATATGGGAACATATGTATATGTATAACTGATTCACTTTGTTATAAAGCAGAAACTAACACAC
>NW_006793838.1:507602-519073 GCF_000442215.2 Lipotes vexillifer
CAACATCAGGAAAGGATAATGAGGCCAATCCAGAGCTTTGAATTGTCCTCACTCTGCTTCGATCAAAACTTCAATCTCCATGAGATTTCATATCAAATGTAAGTTTTGCTGCTTAAATTGTTTAAAGGCAAACCATTTTTGAAATAAAAAGAGCCAAAGTCTTACGATAAGACAGGTCTGGGCTGGAATCACGGTTGCACCATTTAGCACTGAAATAAGCTTGTACTTTATCTTTTTGTCTCTTCAAAATGGGGGTGACAAAACATATTTGCAGTCTGGAAGTAATGAGGACATAAAACCTAGTAGATAGAGGGTCCTGCATACTGTAGGTGCTTAATACTTTGCAGCCACTGACAATAAGAAGCATGGAGTTCTGATCCTTGAAGGCGGAGACTTTGCTGCCTTCACACCTTCTGTGAATGTGTGTTTACTTGCAGCGACCCAGGACAGAGCATCTGTTGTCAACCGACTTCGGAACAGCCTGCTGGTTCCCCAGCCCCAGTTAATCAAGGCTCAGAGCTGCAGCTGGGTCACAGTACCCGGAGTTTGGAAAGCTGGACGCACACTTACTGCCTGGGCCTCTGGCATCTGGAGCAAGGCTGATTGCCAACTAGCCAAAAATCATGCTCTGTGGGCAGAGGGAGCCTGTGAAGCAGCTTCTGTCTGCCGCAGCTCTGCTTCGTTCAGTACCAGACGCCTCCTCCTCTGCAGTTCATTACAGGTGCTTGCAAAACACAGCTGCCAGACACTCAGCAGTGTAGGCTTAAGAGGATCTGCTTGTCACCAGCATAAAAAATACCCCCTCCTTATGTATGACTCCCCAGTTTTCCCTATTCCCCCATCTGCTTGGTGCTTTGGAACTCGCCAAGTGGCAACATCATTTACACCTAGGGTAAAGATGTTCCCTTCTAACTTAAGTCTAAGCTTCTATTAAAAACAGTTAACATTTTTGGCTACTACAAAGAACAACACTTATTCCTGAAAAGACACGAAAGGAAAGGAAACAAAAAGAAATCTCTCCATTTAAACATGTGTTTTCAGCTCACAGCATCTATGAAGGACTATAGGAAACGTTTGGACTCTTATCACTCTAAGAAATGATCTCATCTCATATTTGAACAGCCTGGATGTAGGAGGCAAGGTTTCAATACTTACTACAAAGATAGAAATGTAGCTCTGAGTTCTCAACACGGAACAGAGCAGCTCAAGGGTGCTATTTCAATATTTTCCCTTAAAGGTAAGCTGAGTAGTTACATATGGCATCGGCCTTAGGAAGATCGTTTTTACACAATAAATTATAAGTAAATATTCTTGCAGATGAGTGTCTATGGGAGAGAGACCAGTGAAATCAAATAAAACTTTTCTCAGTGTCTATGAACTAACACATAATTACATCGGTCCGTCTTTGAAGTTTGTGACTTTAAAGGCTGTGATTTAGTTGATTATACGCTTCTATTAAAAACCTACCTTATTAACTCATTCGGATTCCCAGAGGCTCCAACAGTGGAGCATTAAGCAAGCAGGAAGAGGGTCCACAGCAACTTACAATAATTCTAAAATGTAGCAAAAGGAGATTTCTAAGCTAAGCATTTTCTATTGCTTGGGTTCAGAACATAAAATGGATCTTTAATATAAATGGCTACATCTCCATCTCTGCCTTAATGACCTGTTTGATATGTACTGTAGCCATTCATATTAATTACATCATTAATAATGGTTTTCTTAGAGAAGCCATCTATGAATACAGCGATGTCAGGAGATGCATGGGCCACTGAGAATATCCACAGATCAGCCTTAAAGAACCAGATCCTCACCTTTAGAGATGGCCAGGTATTGACAACTAAAACAAGAAAGTAATCTGCTTAAGACTTCCAATTCCTAACTCCTGGTGGGGTCTCGTGGAAGAGAGAAGGAAGAGAGAAAAGGGGGCTTTGTCACATCCGGGGGTGGACATTTCATGGAGCAAAGAAACAGAGGATGAGTGCCCCCAAGAATGTCACCTGCGTCCTGATCTTGTGTCTACACGTCTGGCTGTTCTTTCCCAAACTGAATCGTTACTGGGGATATAGCCACATGCTAGACACTGGACAGAGCTCCCTACATAGGTTATCTCATTTAATCTCCACAGATATTCCTGTGAATGTATGGAAGCACATTATATCTACTGTATTCTACAAGTTGGGAAGCTAGAGAATCAGAGAGGTTAAGTAACTAAACTGTGGTCACACAGCTGGTGAGGGAAGTCAGTAGAAAACAGAAGGATGAGATTAGGTGTTCATGCTGTTCTCCCTTGAGCTCCTTCATACCTTCCAAACCCCTTCTCCTTCCCCTTCCCTGCAGTGGAGAGACTGCAAACTGTTTAGTTTTGCTGGACCGCCAGGAAGTAGTTAGAGGCAGCATTAATGAGGCATCTAGGATTATGAGCAGCTCTGGTTTTCCTGCTAAATAATTTAGGTCTTAACCTGCAGAGAATAAGGAGCCACTGAAATATTAGGGAGAACTGATATCACCATTTTTCCAGCAACCAAGTCCAGAGATGTTGGTGATTCTGTTTTGTTTTGTTTTGTCTTTTTTCTCCCGCTTTAGATGCAATATATAACCAAGTTCCCCTCTTTTTATGTCAAAGAACCAGTCAGGAGCCTGGGTCTGAATCCTGGCTCCATCAACAATCCTGGGTGTGTGACTCTGGATACAATTCTTTGAGCCTCAGTTTTTTGTTCTGTAGAATGGGGACAATAAAACACTCACCATGTTGGTCACTTTCAGGGTCAAGTGGATGACAGTATATCAGCTCACGTCTATGTCTGGCCCATGGTAAGCACCACTGTAAGTGTTATGGGCTGAACTGCATCTCTCTAAAACTCATATGTTGAAGGCCTAACTCCTAGGACCTCAGAATGTGACCTTATTTGGGAGAGGGTCTTTACAGTGGGAATCAAGTGAAAATGGGATAATTAGAGTGGGCTCTGGTCTAATATGACTGGTGTCCTTATAAGAAGAAGAAATTTTAGGTACAGACACATACAGAGGGAAGACAACGTGAAGAGACACAAGGAGAGGGTGGTTATTTATAAGCCAAGGAGAGAAGCCTGGAGCAGATTCTTCCCTCACAGCCCTCAGGAGGAACCAAGCCTGCCAACAACTTGATTTTGGACTTCCAGCCTCCAGAACTGTGAAACAGTAACGTTTTGTTTAAGCCACCCAGTTGTGGCACTTGGTGGCAGTCCTAGCTGACTAATACGAGATTTAGGTATTTATTCCTTCCATTGCTCCCTCTCTATTTAGGTCCAGTCTTGAGAAACTTGTATCTGATTATTGCTCAGATTCCTACTGTTCTCCTTGCCTTTGAGCTCAGGAGAGCAAATGGGTTTCATTTTGTGAGCCAGTTCTGCGTATCTACACTCTCTGCCTGAAGCACTGTCTTGAGAAGGATGTGACTCAGTGGCTAAAAGTGCCCTGATTGATTAGCAATGTCTGCCACAGGCATAGATGGGGAAGGAGAGGATATGTGCGCTATGTACTTTTTAACCCTGTTCTAGACTTTCACTGGTGTATCCATCTTAAAAAACCATTACCAGATTGAGCCTCTTAATGTAGCACATATCTTTTCACATCTCTGCTCAAGAGTTTAGAGTAGCTTATTTCCACCAACCACATAAAATGTATACACTTTGGTCTCCAAAAAACATGTAGGCATTGACTCATTCACTCATTACAAGAAATCATAATGACTGGGGTACATGTAGCCCACAGCCCCCTTTCTCTCCATCTGGTTTTCACCATTGCAAGCTTTTTGGGAGTTCATTTCTTCTCCCACATCGCCTTTTCAGTTCATATTTTAGAAAGAAAAACAGCTTCTGGCATCTTCCAGTTTCACATTTCTGAGGCTTTCAAAGCTAACTTCCATTTCCCATTTGAAAAATGTCCAGGAAAGCTGTATATCAGGTCAGATCGGGTCACATGCCCACCCGGGACCAATCACCAATGCAGGAGAAAAGCAAATGCTGATTGGCTGGGCCTGAGTCACGTGTTCATCCTTGCAGCCAGAGCAGTGGGTTATAGTGATTGGAGAAATATGACTGCAAATCAGGCAGTGGTTAAAAACACCAGAGGTTCACTCTACCTCCTTCAACTACCCCGCCAACTTTAGCTCCTAGTTATTCCCAATTTCCTATGCTCTTGTCTTCTGTCCTATCCTTCCTGTCCTGTTGCTGTCCCAGGTGGCAACATTTGCCCTCTCTCATCCCCTAATAGATCATGCAGGTTTAGGTGAAACATCACGTGACGGATAGCTGTGAATCTACCACCGACAAATGGCAAGAAATAACTTGGTAGCTTAGGGCAGGGGTCCTCCAACCCCGGTCCGCAGCCTGTTAGAAACCGGGCTGCACAGCAGGAGGTGACCAGTGGGCAAAGCTTCATCTGCCGCTCCCCACCATTCGCATTACCGCCTGAACCATCCTCTCGCACACCCCGTCCACGGAAAAACTGTCTTCCACGAAACTGGTCCCTGGTGCCAAAAAAGGTTGGGGACTGCTGCCTTAGGGCACTGCCACGAAAATCCCTGTTGAGGAAGCGGTTGGACCCGGAAGAAAATTTAGTTGAGAGGAAGGGGGTGGATAAAAAGGCACTCTGAGGGCTTCCCTGGTGGCGCAGTGGTTGGGAGTCCGCCTGCCGGTGCAGGGGACACGGGTTCGTGCCCCGGTCCGGGAGGATCCCACATGCCGCGAAGCGGCTGGGCCCGTGAGCTATGGCCGCTGAGCCTGCGCGTCCGGAGCCTGTGCTCCGCAATGGGAGAGGCCACAACAGTGAGAGGCCCACGTACCACAGAGAGAGGTTAAAAAAAAAAAAAAAAAAGGCACTCTGAGTGTGAAAGATTCAGAATATTTTAGAAAATTAACAGATAAATACGTAGAAAGAACTACAAATGGGATTGGGCAGGTAAGAGGACTGATTCAATGAAACTTTAAATGGTAATCAACTTTAAATGGTAATCTTTAAGAAAATCACAAGATCTGAGTATGAGGCAAGACTGCACGTTTACAGATAATTCAAAATGTTTTGAGCCTCTTTGTAAATGTAACACTCAACAGAACAGAGAGGGAAAACAAGAAATTGGTAGTGGCTGCCTGGAACACCGTGTTAAGAAGGATTCAGAGGTTGCATTTGCTTGCACAGAAAAGAATGTTATGATTACACAGAAATGTATGATGTGGATAATATAGTGCAATAATATAGTTGGGTCTTACTTTATGCTTCTAAAACAGCTGTTGACAAGTTGTTGTTTCGTAGGTAATATTTGTTTGAAAAATGACAATGGAAACCTATGGTAAATCCACCTGCAAAGTGAATAATCTAATTAACCTCTCCCCAACTTTGTAGTAAGTGACTATGTAAATTGCAATTAAGGCAGTGATGGGGCCCATGTATAAATGGTATGAACAAAGATAGAAGAACTGTTTTCAAAAGTAAAAGGAAAGCTCTCATGATTAAGTACCATATCATCCAATGAAGAGCAGCAAGGTAGAGAGAGGAATTTGGGGGTGCTTGTGCTTCTGAGAGGGGTAGAGCGAGAAGAGAGATGAGGCTGGGGGAATAGGAGAGGTTGAGTGTCTGAAATTAGTCACATTGAATAATTTGTAGGGCCTGTCGTGTTGAATAGCCTTTCAGGAAACAGGCTGATATGTTGATAAATTAATGCACTAGAAGCCAAGTCAACAAAAATCATCCATTGAATAATAATAAATATATCATATTACTGGACAACTTATTAAAAAAGTGTTAGTATTCCGGCAACTGTTTTGTCAATGATTTGTCAGTCCTCAGATGAAGGTCAACCAGTGATACATTCAGACACTTACTCAATGATTTAATGTGAAATCGTGGGGAGAAAATGTATGCGTGTGCGTGCGTGTGTGTGTGTGTGTGTGTGTGTGTGTGTGTGTGTGTGTGAGGCTATTAGTCCACTGGCTTTCTGAGAACTTTTAAAAATTGCTATTATTTTAATTTTATTTATTTTAGGCTGCGTTGGGTCTTCTTTGCTGCGCGTGGGCTGTCTCTAGTTGTGGCGAGGAGGGGCTACTCTTCGTTGCAGTCAGCGGGCTACTCATTGCGGTGGCTCGCTTCTCTTGTTGGGGAGCACGGGCTCTAGCCATGGGAGCGTCAGTAGTTGTGGCACACAGGCTCAGTAGTTGTGGTGCATAGGCTTAGTTGCTCCGTGGCATTTGGGATCTTCCCAGACCGGGGATCGAACTCGTGCCTCCTGCATTGGCAGGTGGATTCTTAACCACTGTGCCACCAGGGAAGTCCCCTGAGAACTTCTTAAAAGAGTGGACTGAAAGACCACTTAACAAGTGGTCAAAGGATTTAGTAGTCTGGGCTCTGCTTATTAGTAATTTGCTTGACCTTTTCCAAGCCATTTTATTTATCTGAATTTTTAATTTCCTCATCTGTATTATAGGGGAAAAAATTCCACCTTTCTCTCTAACTTGAAAAACACGCTGGGAGAAGTGGCAGAAATAGCTGCTGATGTCTTACTGCCCACTTAAGTCCAGATACTCAATCTATACTTTGTGAAAGTCTAAATCTTTCTTAATATTTCTGTAGATTGCCAGGACCTTACACTCTCACGTGCATATCGGGTTCCCACCTTTTGTCCTCACTCTGTTTTTGTTCTTGGGTTTCTAGCTCTTGTCCTCACTGTGTTTTTGTCTTTTTCTCTGCCTCTTGCTGTGGTTGAGTAATGTCTGAATTAAAATTGACCCTAACATGAAATGCAGCCCTTTTCCTTGACAACAAATATGTAAGGAAAAGGTTCACATAAGGGTATTGCGTATTTAGCAGTCTGTATCTGTCAGGATAAGCCAAGGAATGCTGTGGTAACAAATGAATCCAAAATCCCAAGGGCTTAGAAATGACAGAAGCTTGTTTCTCGCTCATATGACCCATCCATCGTGGATGTGGTGGGACAGAGTGGGGCTTGCTCCTCAAAGCATCTCAGGGACCTAGGAAGAGACATCATCTCAAATGTTTCTTGCATCAGCAATAAAATGTCCCACCACCTGTCATTTTCATTTATAGCTCAGTGGCCAGAACTAGTCACATGGTTCCACTCAAACCAAGAAGGCCAGGAAGTACCCAGCAGAGAGAGGAAGCAGAATATTTGATGACGATCCCTAATGGTGACCACACGCCACTTTGTATGGGGGTGTTGAGGAGCTGACACTGTAGCAACACACATCTCAAACATCAGGCATCACCACCCCTGGAAGAACATCTATACACGCCGCCATGCTGTCCAGCCATTTCTCTCTCCTGTCCCTCCCACCCCAATGTGACTTGAGGCCCTATCCCTCTTAGAAGTGAAAACATCAAATTCCTCTCCTAGGCTTCTGCAGAGCAACTCAGCTCTCTGCAACCCTGATCCTCCAACTCAGCTCCAGACTGCTCTTTGCTAAGCCAAGGCTCTGTGTAAGTTTTGAACTACCACTTGCAAAAGCCAGTTTAAGCTTTTAGTCTGGAGCCAACCCTCTCCCTATGCTCTTTGAGTGGGTATCTTGGGACCTGGAAGAAAACTGTTAGGTGGATTCTCCCAGTTACACAACCCAATGTGATTGTGTAAGTGAAAGCAATTTATACTGTTTGAAGTCTCATGGAAATAATTTTTACTATTTGGGTGACTTCTTTGAACCTTATTTTCTCATTGCAGAATGGGAATAACAATGCCTGCTCTGATTATGTCACCATGGCCTTGGATGTGAAAAAGCAGTATGCAAAAAACATAAGGCCTGAATATTGCAGACAAACAAGTCTCTGGTGCAGCTAATTCAGAAGTCATCCTAAATTCCATGGAATGAGCGCTTCTGCTCTTATTTCCTCTGGTTACAGTAAGTAGGCATTTTATGGTCTGATTTCAAGTGGAAGTCAAGCTTCTCCACTACTCTGGTTTTGTCTGTCTCTGTGATTTAATAATGCAGTCCGTATTGGAAAATGATGCTGTTATGTCAGTTATTAGAGAATCACATTTTTGTGTTCTGCTAAAGGGAAGTAAAGATTAACTGTGTCAGATACACACATAAAACTAGATAGAGGCATATCTCCAAGTCGACCCATCCATCTTTCTCTAGGACATGTCAACATGTGGAATTTATGAAATATGGACTGTATTAAAAATGTTAAATGCACTTTTTAAATGTAACAGAAACAGGCTCCCTTTGTTCATCTGTTTGTTTTTGGTTATTGTTGGTTGTTATTATTTTTCCTCGACTGGACTATCTGTGCTTGCTAAGCATCAGTAAATGGCCAGTTATGAAGCAAACACAAAATATACATATAAATATTTAATAAGAAACGGTAGCAGAAATATAGTGTGCATTTGTTGCTCCACTGGAAAGCTATATTCATTATTCTATGAATTATTCTCACATAAGTATTTCAGAAACTTGAAAAAAGGTTAGAAGAGTGTATCCAGAGCTTGGAGGGTTGAAAGCACTTTTGTATTTAGGTGATGATGAATTCCAATCCTGCTTTCACTGTTGAGGTCTGAAATCCATCTTTTGGTCAGTTTCAGGAGATGGAGTTATTTCATGTTTTGTCATAATGCACACGTAAATAAGAAAATAACACCAATTAGCATGCAGGGACTATGAGTTCTTTCTTGATAAGATGGCAGACCAATGACTTTCTTGGTACCAGTGAAGATTAAGGAACAGAACTCTTACTGTGAAAGGTAGTCTGAGAAAGAAAACAAAAAATTGCAAGCAGTCTTTTTATCCTGGCATGATGCATTATGCAACCCAAGTCTGCTCAGTCAATTGATCAGGAGCGATTTATTTCCTAACCAACAAATGTTTATGAAGTGCCTACTGTGTGCTAGGCACCACGCTATGTATTGAATATAAATAGTGACCAAGAAGAATATGGTTATTTTTGATATCATTGAATTTCTGAAGAGTGAATTTATTCCAGTTGGTTAACTTTGCATAGAATATAAACTCATTTGGGGAGGTTGAATTGTGTTAATATTATTTTCCTTTAATGGTGGAAGAGCCAACAAATCATTCATTGTGCACTAAATATGGTAACCAGGAAGTAATTAGATGATTCCATGAGCATTCCCAAGGAAGACTGGATGTGAGGAGTCTAAGATGGATTGTTTTGGTGCTCTTTTAGGGTATCCATACTGGGGAACTTATAAGCATCAAGAATGTAGCTTAGAAACAGTCAGGTGTGCACTGATTCCAACCTTCTCTTCTGAAAAGCAGCAAAGTCTTAACAAGGCTATTTTCCTTAAGCAAAGCCTTGCTTTGGCCATAAACATAATTCATAGCCCTTGCCAGAGCACCGATCTGATGTATGTTATAGTTACTGGTGACTCAAATGATCCTGAGACTCTGGGCTTTCATGTGAGTTCTGTGGAGTGGCCATGCATACTCAAAGACCACTTCCAACTTGAGAGACATGGGTCTTGTTGGACAGGAGAGGTCAAAGCCCTCAGTATGAAGGAGAGATCAAAACTGAAAAATTTACCTGAGGAACTTCTCCCTCCACAATGACGTGCACCACTTAGACAACTGAAAAGTGGCCAGAGATACTGAGAGTTTCTGAGTAACAATAATGAGTGTGTCATCATCACCATCATCCGCACCAAGAGCAACACAATCATAATGACAATGAAGTCCATTATGTGTACAAGCATGTTAGGCATTATACAATTAAGTGTTCATAAGTCATTTGCCCAGGGTCAAACTCAATTGATGATGAGATTACTACCTAGATTTTGAGTCCTTCTGTTCCATTTTTTCAATTCCCTGACCACGTCTTGTTCCCACTCACCACTCCTCTCCATTATCTGGCCAACTCTGAATCACCCTGATGATTAACAACGTGAGCTGGGAAGTCAGTCTTCTTGGTTTCCTGTCTTAGCCACTACACCTCCTAGCTATGCGTCTTTCTGCAAACTACTGAACTTTTCAAAGTCTCCTCATCTGGAAAATGGGGATAATAAAGATCACAGAGTTGATGAAATAAATGAATGCACGCACCCTATTTTCACAGTGAAGACGACAAGGACAACAAGCATGGTGGTAATGACTGGGATGATGCCATAACATCCGTTTTCCACCTTAACCTATGAATGGAGAGAATCCTACAGCTGACATCGAATCTCACAGAATCCCAATGCAAACTCGATGTTTAATGTGTTTAACTTAATAGTTTATGCAGCAAACAGTTTTTTTTCCTTTTTTTTTAAACTGAAAATAATTACAAGAACATAGCTATAATTCACTGTCAGAGCCTTGAGGAAGCCTCATGCAACTGAAGCAGATACATATAAAGCTGTGATAAATTGAAAGCCTGTTTGAAATATGTAGACATAGTGAGCACTTCTTGTTTAATTGCATTCTGTTTACATAACTAAAAGACCTAAATTAAAGCATAATCATGTTTCTAATGATTTTGGACTCTTCCCCGCACCAACGTAAGAAAGCTCAAGGTGTTAAAATAGTTATGTGTTGGGACCGAGATAACTAATGTACGACGAACATACATTTCATACACTGATTTACATAAATGAAAAAAGGTAAAAAATCCCCACTCCTTAGTAGTTTATTCCTTCTTCATGCTTCAGGAGGAAGACATACTAATAGATTTTTTTCCAATGCATAAAAAACTGAAAGTTTCTCAAGAAGGTAATACCCAGGTACATATTTCAAAAGATTGGGTGGCTTTGCATAGCCTCTGAAATGCTGAGAATATAGAACACACTCCAGTATATCTAATTATCTTTATGAAATCTCTCAAAATCAATGGCATTATACTCAAAACCAGCTGCAGCCAGGGAAGGCAAACAGAGCAGAGTGTCACTGAGGTTACTGAGACGTATGGCTTTCTTCGTAATAGCACTATTTTTATGGAACATGGACTTTTTGAATCATCATATTCTGTTAACTCTTTTAAGGACCCAAACAGGATTCAACCATTTGGTTGAAGAAATGAAGTCAACTCTATCTCGATTTTGTGGGGCACTTTTAAATCCTTAAAAGCAAAGAAATCTGGTTTTGAGACACAACCCTAGACCCAGCTCATACTAGATCATAATTGTGCTTAGCAGGGCTCATGTGCAATCATTCTATTGTAACCACTGCTGTTGCAGGAATATTCAAAGTACTTGATTATTAATTGGGTGTTTTGTCCTCACAAATCCTCTCTTCTCTTCTTAAAAAATGATTTGAATATAAACAAGCATTACCCTTCAAACAGGAAAAGGCTCGGGAATTCAGAGAACCTAGAATACTGAAGAAATGGGCTATTTCAGTTGTTTTCTAAATTGAGTTTTAGGGAATATTCATAAAGTGGTAAAAGCTAATAGGTAAAGAAGTGTGGTCATAGGTCAGGTGTTATTATGGAAAGAAAGAGACAGAGAGAGAGAGAGAGAGAGAGAGAGAGAGAGAGAGAGAGAGAGAGGGGGG